>NC_053125.1:24219009-24239009 GCF_010015445.1 Perca fluviatilis | reverse complement strand
ATTACAGATTTAAATTTCCATATATTTAAATATTTCCAGAAGTAAGATAATCTGAAAATATCAGAGACTTGAGACTTAATTGAATTTCAAGGCACAAGTATCTTTAACTATAAGGGGTATATATATATATATATATCCTTGTTTGGAACCTGTTCTCTCTCTCCACACACAACGCGCCCCGGTCTACTTCCGCTGTCAGGCGCATTTGAAAACTGCCCTGATGCGCCACTGACGCAATTCCCTTCATTACCGCTGTATAGACCAGAAGCAACACGCTGCGCCCCTGTCCCTCTTTCTGCTCTACTGTTGCATGCACGACAACTTGTTTCATTTAAACAATTATAAGGCTGACACTTTCCCAAGAGTAGATGAGCAACAACGTAATACAATGTGCAGATTAAACCCATCTTAACTCAACTTTAACCAGATATCTTCACATGTATCGTTATAGACTGAGATAAACCAATTCTATAGAATCTTTGGATATAGCCTATATTAAAAGTATGTGACTGGTGAATGCTTATTTAGAACATGGTGCTTTTAGGTAGGCTAAAAAACATGCTTTTCTGTGTTTTGATAGATGCATTTCTTTATGTTGGTGGTTCATTGCCTTCAGAATCAGAATCAGAAATACTTTAATAATCCCAGGGGGAAATTATTTTTGTTACCACTCCAGGTATACAAACAACAAATAAAAACAACATATATTATCAAGACTTGATGATATTACAGAGTGAAGGACATGTAGGCAGTGTCACTTAACATAATAGGCTACATATAAATGACTTCCTTTCTCTCTCACTCTTCCTCTTTGGATTATTGTTATTATTATTATTATTATTATTATTATTATTATTATTATTATTATTATTTTTTTTTATTATTAGCCTATTAGGGACATTTTTAGCACAAGAAAGCCTTTAAGAAACCACCTAGGCTACATTATCTTTGCATTAAAGATTGTTACTGTTTGTGTCATGGATGGGTTGGTTCAGTGGGTAGAATAGGCGCACATGTACTTAGAGGTTCATGTCTCAACACAGAGGTCCAGGGTTCGAATACAACCTGTGGTGTTTTCATACATTTCTTCCCTCTCTCTCTCTCTCTCTCTCTCTCTCTCTCTCTCTCTCTCTCTCCCCTTTTCAACTAGCTGTTTTGTCAAAATAAAGGCAGAAATGCCCAAAAAATAATCTTTAGTGACAGTATTATATATTTGCATTAAAGAAGGTTATTGGTAGACTTCATGCCCAGCAGCATGGTACAATTACACTGTATGACAATGTCATAAAAGTCTAAATGCATGCAATAATTAGTATCATGATGATTGTTAGTAAGTCTGAATTGAACTAACTTCATGTTTGTGTTTCCCTCCTCTGTCTCTCAGAGAACCAGTGAAGAGGAAGAGATGGGAGCTTGTACCAGTGTCGGCATGACAACAACCGTGTGGATTTTGTTTCTGTCTCTTCGTCGGTGGCTGAATCAACGGGACCGTTGATGTCTTGGTGGTGGAGAGGAGAGAGACAGGCCTTCAAGGCTAGATTTTTTACATTGGGCTACTGATGAAGAGCTGGGCTTTTGATCATGTTGATTTTTTTCAACTCTTAGTGTCATAATCATACTGTACATAAAATAAAGTGTCTACTTTTGTGTCTTTGATTCTGTATGTGTTAGAGAGCCAGGATAGCTCACCTCTTGTCCTACTTGTAGAACATCTTATCAGCTGAATAATTCTCTTGAAAGATAAATCAAAATAATGTCATTGCAATTGAATTCCGCAACATAAATAGTTGCAAGGAAATTAAAAAAAGGGTGCAATTACAAAAACAATTAAACACATTAAATGCTTTTTTTAACCATCATAGGCCAATTTGTCTCAAACAATTACAAAAACATAATTATATGGCACATGTATTATGTCTATTAGGTCTACTATTGAAATCCATTTTTTTAATATTTACTTTCCAAAATAAATATAACAGAAAAGGGTGGAGAAGTGATCATATATTACAGAGTTAACACTGATCATATTTACATAAACTACATATGAAATTGTCTTTACTATAGCAACAACACGAATACTCTTTCAAAGTCAAAAACCTATGAAATCCAAGATTATTAAAGTTAAAATAATAGTACAAGGAATATTCTCATAAGACAATACTTGTGTATTGTGGAAGATGAGTCAAATGGTTCGAGTCAGGTCATTCCAATAGGTTAGATTTAGTGGTACTTCCTGCCCTAACCCCTCCCTCTATGACGTGTCAGCAAGCCTCACAGTGCAGAGTGCATTTTAGTGACATTTCTGATCTACTCTCAAAAGCCTACCTCTCTTTATGTAAAGTGCAGGGTTGGGTGGTAACGGATTACATGTAATCTGGATTACGTAATCAGATTACAAAAATCAAGTAACTATAACCAGCCCAGATTACAATTACAGTTACATTGTTGAGGATTACCTCGTTACATTTTATCATGCAAACAATGCAACTTTTTTATGAGAGCCTAACTACCGGTGTTTTAATTTGACAAGCAGTTCATTTGATTGTCCACTAGATGTCACTAACATTCAATATGATGTGAGAAAAGAGCTAAACGGATTGAAATGAGGATATGTAGCCCACTGAGACAGGGATATGTTCAGAGTAACATATCTGTAAGTAATAAATGTCAAGTTTTTAGTTAATAACATTTTTAGTTAGTTCACACAGGAATGCTCTAATGAGAGAAACACAATTTCTTAGATGTAATGAAATAATAAAGAGAAAAATAAAATAGGAATTCATTGATCAATTCTGTTGAGGTGTCTTTTACTTAATAATAACATTACATAGATAGCACATAGACTATACA
This sequence comes from Perca fluviatilis, assembly GCF_010015445.1. Lineage (NCBI taxonomy): Eukaryota > Metazoa > Chordata > Actinopteri > Perciformes > Percidae > Perca > Perca fluviatilis. The sequence goes on along the minus strand of NC_053125.1, from coordinate 24,236,159 downwards.
GCTTTCTTAAAAAGAATGAAGGACTGAATGAATGAAGAAATTATAGAAGGTTTAATGTAATATTGTTTCCCAGGTCTCCAAAGAACTATGGGAGGTCATTTTGGGTTAAAATCAAGGTGGTGCTGTGCCACATTTGACCACAAGATGTCCTCCAACTCTCATTTACCCAGTCACTCACATAGTGTGTGATCTCTCTGCCTTTGGTTGTGGCTCCTTTCCTCAGAGTCTGTGTTTTGACCCCTGCAGGTCAGACTCCATCCATTTCCCTCTATGACAGTCACCGTGCTGTATTAGAACTCTACAGGGGGCCAGTGTGGTGTGATCCAGATCTCACTAAGACAGGAAGGTCTGAATGTCTTTTCACAGATCTGAGGCTCAACGACACAGGCACCTAAACGTTTATCCCTGGCGTTAACGGAGATAGTCTCAGCAACAGATGTGATCTCAATGTTACAGGTAAGCTGACATCATACATAGAACCACCTACATATCATGCTAAGAAAAAAAACACGCAATAGCTCTGACTCAACCATTCATACACTCTGTACAAGGCTGTAAAACCACTGGTTGGTGTTAATATCAGTGTGAATCAGTCAACAATTCACTGTAATTCCATGTTGCATGATGTGTGTAATGAAACTGTTGTAAAAACTTGTTGAGGTTTTGAGCTGCATAAGATGCTCCTGTCAGATATATGGTGTCTGATTCAAAATGTCACATGTCTCTTAGTAATCTGTATAGTTGATCACAATCAGTTGGGATTAAACAAAAGCGCTTAAAATATATAAACCAGGCTGCAGGTGTAGCATGATTTGGGGTGGTGTGTGTGCATGTGTGTGTGTGTGTGTGTGTGCGTGTGTGTGCGCGCACACTTACACTTTAATTTCCTTTTATGAAGTAGCATTTTATGTAGTACTTTATTATGTCCCCGAGCACGGTTCTGTCTGTGGTTCTGCATGATAGTAATCCCAATGGCTCCAAAGGATACATTTTTGTCGAGTACCTCCTTTGTTTGTTTAGTCAAAGCAGTGATAAGGCGTCCTGTTGATAATGTGTCAGTTATACACACTGGAGCTCATTCATGTGCAAACAAACAAACAGCATGCTGAACGGAAAGAGAACAATGTTTAAACAGCCAGATAAGGCAATGAAATGTTGATGTGGCGATAGTTTAAAATGTCAATATTAAATAAGGAAATCAGACGTTACAGATGTCTAAAAACAAGGACTAGTAGATTAAATCTTAGATCTTAAATTAAGCTAAACTTTAAAAAAAATTTTTTATTTACTTAGCACTTTATCCACATTAGAATATATTATCCACTTAGTGTGTGAGTGGGCAAGTTGTGTTTTTATGTTATGGTTAGGATGTGCTTGCAGGAAAGATGAGAGAATTTAAATACGTTTAAATTACAACACCATAAGCCTGTCACACATGTCTCTCCCCCTCCAGAAAGCTCAGGTTCTTTCCCCATTTTCTACTATACACATCCAATCTGGCAAACCGTTTAGATGACATCTTTTCAAACGCCGCCACCTGAGCCATCATACAAGCCCACTCCTGGATTGACGGCACCCCTTTCATTCTTCCGTTCCCTTAACATAATCTGTCTGGCGATCATTAAACTAGTCTGGACCCAGCTTCTTATGTGCTTATCCATCCCGCTTAGGACTGACCCATCTCCCAGAACAAATCATCTTGGGCTGAATGGAACCTGCTGGGTCCCTATAATCCGACATATAGGTTATCATGGATCAGTCCAAAATTCCTGGACCTTGCAGGACCACAGGACATGAAGTAATTGGCCGTCCTCTGTCTTACATTTCCAACAATTTGGTGTGTCTTTCAGACCAAGTCTAAACAATCTGGAGGGAGTGCAATAGAAGCAATGCATAATCTTGAAATGAATGAGGCACACCCTCACATTGCATGACATAGTTTTAATATTCCTACAGATTCTGTCCCACTAGTCATCATCCAGTGTAATACTCAGATCCCTTTCCCGTGTCTTTTTGAGGGCTGTTCAGGCTCCATCCCCCAGGTTCTTTATAAGCATAGAATAACATCCAGAAGCCTCATGACCTTTCCCATATTTCAACAACACCTTATCTAAACATTCCTTTGCCTTCTCGTCAGTAACAGTGATCTCTGTGTCTGTCCCAGTGTGATGGAGAGCCACTCTCTAGGCTACTCAACCCCAACCTGCAGAGCAGTGAGGGCGTCCTGTCCAGCTACAGGACCACCTGGCAGGAGTTTGTGGAGGATCTGGGCTTCTGGAGGGTGCTGCTGCTGCTGGTGGTCATCCCGGATCTGGTCTTCATCTTGGTTACCTAAACAGGGAAACATCATATGGTATTGTTAGTAAAGCAGCATTCATACTGTATGCTCTGTTACAAGCTGTTTATTGCCAACGTTTTGTATCTCTTATTTTCCTATTTGTCCCATCTTTTAACTGTGTTATTTATCAATTACAGTATGTTCTGTATATTTTTTGCTTTCTTCGCCAATTTCCAGTTCCATCCATCTCCTGTTCCATCTGGAGACAGTTTAGTTGTGATAACTGAAAGTTGATTCCCTTGTGTTGCATCGTCTGCTGACGTAGAAAAGTACCTTGACTGTGTGCCTTTGTGAGAGAAAACTTCATGTTCCACAATGAAGACATTCCCGTCAGAAGCATGCGGCTGTGTTGAACTCTTAGATACATAAGTGGGGTCAAAAATTATCCCAGTGTTTTTTGTTTTTTTTTGCAATATCATTGCAATTTAAAATTGTTATCGTTTAATCTTCCATGTATTCCTCAAACAGGTTGTCTTTGACATGAGGCACTTTTCCATACATGGGGTCAAAAATGACCCCAAGCATTTTCCATGGAATTTCAAAGGTTAACCTGGAATTTTTGATTTTTATCAACTGTGACTGTCAGGTATACATTTACTGTTGATCCACACATCTAATGCAAGCAGTCTCCCCACCCTGAAGGTTATTTTTACACAGCAACATACATGTAAGTATTATCATTCATTCTAATTGGGGTCATTTTTGACTCCCCACTAGTGGAAGAGTGTAGGTATTGGTAGGTCATGCATCTAAGGGTTAATATCTGCCCTGTTGTTGTAAACATCATATAAAGGCACAATGTTTATAAACTGAAGGGTTATGGCAGCAGATTATTACTTGTTTTGTTGTATTTTCATTTCAATGTTCTTTGTAAACCATGTTGATTATATTTGTTGGAGCTTTTCCACCTGTTAATTTTCTGAGAACAATAACACATTGGAAGTAAATCCTAATTTAATGTGGAGACATAATAAAGTCATTTGTGTATGTATGACTCTAATCGACAAGATGACTCCCTGATTTAAATGCTGATCAGTGCATTATTTCGGCATCCGTGCACATGTTTTTATTATTCCCCAGCAAGTTCTCTTGATTTAGAGTGACTGATCTGACAGACTGTTCCACATGTTGCTCTGCTTCCTGAAAGGGGGTTTCTGCTCTAAAATGCAGCTTTATACACCTCTCATCTTCTTGTAAAGATGTCATTATCAGAAACATGTCTTCAGATATTACAGATAATCTTGTAAAAAATAATAAATGGGAGGGTGAAAGACTGGGAGTAAGGTAATTGGATTTGTGTAGTACTATGAATATTCTTTGTCTTACTTTTTTCCGGGGGGGGGGTGGTAAACATGCGTTTAGACTATATTTGCATTAGTCAATGTAAAAGGGGCGTTTCTTTATGTCCGTTTATTTTCCATTTGAAGTATGCCGAATGAACTATTAGCAGTTCCTCTCGGCGGTCCACCCATGGGTGAACAGACAAACACCACTGGTTTACTTTGATACGGAAGAGAACTTAAAAACGCCAGGATTCTCAGGCAGGTCTCGGATTTATAATGAGCGTCTTTTTTCTGTGATTTCTTAGCAGATTTATGGACGTTTATTTACGTCGGAGATAACGATATCTACTCAAAGTCACATTGAAGTCTTTACTCTTTTATATGAATAAAGGGCATTCAAAATTAAGATGACATAGGCCTATTACAAATGTAAAATCGGAGCATACATAATGAATAGCCTAAATCTATAATTGAAATGTAGTGGAGTAAAAATGTAGCCTACAATTCAGATCAGTATTTGTCGTTGATATGTTGTACGACGTACAGCTCGGAAGCTCACTACATTGTAACTATTTAAACATGTATTTAATGTCCGGAAATGTTTTAGCAGCGTCAGCGTCAGGCCTGGATAGGCCCGGGCCGCAAAATTATGAATCCCACTATGGCCACGCCAGGACCCGCCATACGAAGCAGCCTGATTGGTTGGGGTTAGGCATTTCACCTCGAGTGGTTAAGGTTAAGGACCTGTAGCCTACAAATCAGGTTACGTTAACGCCTGGCCAATAGCTATTGAAGGGCGGGTCTTGGCGTGGCGCCCGGGCCTACCCAATCAGAAAAGGGTACCGTCGCTGGGCTTTTCTTTGGCTTTGTTTTCTGTATGTTTTATTATAGGAGAGTTTATCCCAGCCAGGTAGGCTGCGGCTATCGCAGGCCTCAGTACATTTATTTATAATACGATCATGGAAAATGCAGACTTTGAAAAACATAACAAGAAGAACTTTGATACCTATCAAAGTTCTTATACTACCTACCAGCCTAAAGTGCTCATATTATGCTATTTCCACAGGCTTTTATGGTTTAATATCAGCTAGCACTTTAAGCCAGATGCTTAGTAAATAAAAATAAGTGACTTGACAAATAACTGCATAGAAACCGACTCAACTCTAAACCTAGTTTGTATATTTACCTCCTCAGCATGGTCTGATTTTAATATTGTGCAAAATGGGTGTCCTCCCCCAGGGGAATTTTGAGCGTCAAAGACTTCATTTCCTGCATTTTGATACACTTTAATGCACCAACTCACAGCTGAAATACCGTTATTTAGCCTATGCAAAGAAAAAAAACACATGACAATTCATATTGTCAAAAATGTGATGGAAATTGCTTTCTTAGTGAGTAGGCCTATACTGCGTATACCTGCGTATCACGTAGACTACACCACTGGAGGGTCTATGCCATAGCCTATGACTAGTGTAATTTAGTTTTTAACCTTCCCATGCAATCCTATTCAACTCTCTCCAAGAATGCGTTGATCAGCAGATTGATTAACGATTGTGTGCACGTGCTGCCAGTGTCTCTTTCACGCGCAGCCTACAGTCTTTAAGTTAAGTTTATTCCTGTTTGCAGCTATTCATGTTGCCAATTTTATATTCCAAAGTCTTTGTTTTATTTAGTGTTTGAGAGGAAATTAGGCGTAACTACCTCGACACACACACACACACACACACACACACACACACACACACACACACGCACACACGAACAAAAGATTATGAAACCATTTCAATATATAAATCAGATGTATTGGCAAAGATAATAAAGTAAGGGACTACAAGGCAAAGCAATATAGTGGGTAAAAACAGTGCAAAGAAAGTTTGAATACTCATGTCAGTGTTTCTCAAATGGGGGTACGTGTACAGTAGGCTACTGCAGGGGATACGTGAAATTCCTTTTAATTTAAAAAATATCAGTCATGCATAATTCCATGAAAACTTATACTATAATAATAATAAATTAATTTAGTCATGGATTTTAAACATTTGAATTAGCATTTCAGTGTCTTTCAGTTAAAACGTTAAATAAACGTATAATATAGCCTAAATGTAGACGGTGGTGGTGCAGCGCTGTAATGTAGGCTACCTATGTAGCCTACCAAAAAATGACTTGGCTCAGAGAATATTTCCCAGGGAGTACATTATTATAAAAAGTTTGAGAAAATTGCTCTATGTCTTCAGTTGCAACAACCTAAAAAAACACTCATTGACCATTTGCAATAGGCCGCAGGCCGCCGTTAACGTGAGAGCCAGGAGGGCGTGGCTCTGCGAGGGGTTGCATCTCCACATCTGTCCCATCTGTCGGAGCCGGACCTGTTCCTCCGCCGGGTCCAGACGGGACATTTGGTTTCCAGAATCGACCATAGCAAAAGGCAAGTGCCATCAAAACCACAGCTAGAATGCAGACAACGATGCAGACAACGATCCAAGTTATCATCTCTTTCTTCGTCAGCTATAGAGGGGGAACAAGAGAAAAATAACAGAGGAATTAAATTAAATGCCGACCCTGTAGGACACTATGACACTGAAAGTTGGCAGGCGACTAACGTCACAAGACTATAGCCTAATGCATGCGAGTTAAAAAAATAAATTTAAAAAAAGCCGTGGATAGGGGCCTAGCCTACTCACACATATGCCTGCGGCTGCTGTCGGCGGGGGGCAGGTGGTCTGATCCGGGTTCTTCTCTCTGATCTTCAGCCTGACAGCAGAGAGACCTTCCCTCGGTCGCGTTGGGTCTTTATCTTGGACGTAGCAGAAGAAATCCCCTTGGTCCTCGGGCTTAACGCCCTGCAGCGTCACCGTCAAGTCTCCGCTCAACTTCCAGCGAGGCGACAGCGATAATCTACCCTCAAACCCTGTCCCATATCTCATCTCCCCGGAGGAGAGGTCCAGCTCCAACACACGCTCTCCGTTTCTTTCCACCCGAAACTCCCCCGTTTCCCTACAGTAACGTGGTGGAACTCAAGTCTCCCCGGATCTCCCTCTGACACCACAGCCTCGGAGGCTGGGACGATATGCAGGGATGTCCGCGTCTCGGAGTCGGGGCCGCAGGTTAACACGTACAGTCCGTTGTCGTTCATGTATGTCTGGTTAAAGATGACACAATCGTTTGGACTCAGTCTGTCTTCATAACCCGGCTCCGGTCTCCAAACTTCATCCCGACGAGCTACCGGCCGTTCGCTGCCGTCTTCCAGCACCTGCACCAGTGTGGCTCCGCTATTCTTACAGTTCTCAGTTTGTTGAAATGTAACTTTGTCTCCCAGAATATTATCAATAGCGAATACAAAACTAGGCAACAGAGCTATACAGAGAAGGGCCGATATAAACCTACGCTCTTCCATTGTGCGTCTATCCTGTGTATCCTTAAGCAACTGAGTCCTTGCGCTTGCTGCCCCACGCTGTCCGACTGCGGAGGTGTGGTTTATCGCGCTTATTAACCCTTGTGTTGTCCTCCCGAGTCAAATCATAATTTCAAATATCTTCATCTTTAGTTTTCTGTACCGTTTGATTTTGCCTTACATATGCACTATTTAGAATGTATTACTGCATTGTATATGTATATGTACATAGGCTATTACTTATCTTTTTTTAAGATCTTTTTTTTTATCTTATTTGTATATTTTACTTATCTTTACTTTATCTTTATTTGTATATATTTCCATTTTTTCAAGCTTTATTTCTTTCGGTTTTCGAGGCTTTCAATTCGTTTTGTCGTTTTTTTAAATATTTTTGGCGATTTTGTCACTTTTTTTAGTCATTTCTTTAAACATTTTTTGACGTTTTAATTGTAGGCCTATACTTGCGAAGAGCGTTGCATGCATGGAACCATCCATGTTATTTTTGGGCCAAATTTCTGATATAGAAAACTTTGAAAAGGGGTCAGAATTGACCCGAGGACAACAGGAGAGTTAAGCAGAGATATCTGCTCACAAAATTGTTGTCATTCGTAAACAAATTATTCACACGATTATCTGCGTGACAAACACGTTAGGTAACTTACACTAAGGTCGAGAGGGGAGGGGTGTGTGTGGCCAATGATTCTCCACCCTGTCAGATAAACTCAGTCTACAGTGTACACTTTCATTAATCCCCAATGTGTTGTTCCCAATGTTCATTATATAAAAGTGGATGTTGTTAATGTTGTCACTGTCAGTCTTCAGATTGCTAAATGTATCTACCATCCGTTACTTTTCAAAGCAAATTATTTCAACTGTTTAGTTAGGTCTACTTTTAGCTAACCATTTCAGCAGTTAATGCAATACTTTTGGATAACTTTTGGATAACTTTTTCAAGTGTTGAGCCATTACTTGCAGCTTTTTATTTCAACAATGTATTCGTTACTTTGGAAAATTAATTAAAAAAGGTGAAGAGCTGGTTTGATGCAAATAAACTAACACTGAACTTAAGTAAAACCAAATTTATAATTTTTGGGAATCGTGCAACAAATGTGCACAAAACTTATGATAAATGACATTGAAATAGAAAAAGTAAAAGAACATACATTTCTGGGAGTAATAATCAATGAAAAATTATATTGGAAGCCACATATACATCATATTCAAGCCAAAATATCCAAAATCAATTGCAATACTGTATAAAACCAAATACCTGTTATATCCACACTCATTGTACATGCTGTATTGCTCCTTCATACTGCCATTCATTACTCACTGTTTGGAAGTGTGAGGAAACACTTAGAAACAAACACTGAACCTATATTCATCCCAAAAGAGAGCCTTAAAAAGTATAGAGCACCAACTAATCCACTTTACATCAAACTAAAAGCACTACAATTCAGAGATATAAATAATCAACAGCTATCGAACAGTATCCAAGGGCTATTTCAAATGAGAGAGAGCAAACATCACTTAAAGTGCTCATATTATGCTTTTTGGTTTTTTCCTTTCCTTTATTGTGTTATATATATTTTTTTGTGCACGTTTTAGGTTTACAAAGTGAAAAAGCCCAAAGTCCACCCCAAAGGGACTTAACATCTCCAACAGAAAACACTGTTCACCAACTGCTCCAAACAGCTCTACTGTAGTCCAGCCTTTACTTCAGAGATAAACGTGCGTCACTTTGTAACACACGTTATAATGCTCGCCTAGCTGCTAGCGTGGCACGCCCTCATACTCTGCTTCTGACTGGCTAGTAGTCCTTACCAAGGTACTGAGCATGTGCGACTCCCAACAAAGATGGTACAGAAGTGAGATGCCTCACTCTGTAGCTAAAACAGAGAACTCAACACACAGGGTGAAAAGAGGAGCTGCAACAATGTGCAGTACAACAAAAACATGGTGTTTTTTGAAAATTAAACCATGTTAATCTATCCTGATATAACCTCTAAATAGAAGTATGAACCTGAAAATGAGGATATGAGCACTTTAAGAGGAACTTTTGCATTTCAAAAGAAACGTATAAGAACAAATAATATCACTGCATCACAACCAAAGGAGTTAATTTATTGAACAGCTACAGTGAAGAGATGAAATCAACAATCAGCAATTTTAAGAGACTATTTAAAATGAATATATTGAATGGATACGAAAAGGACTATTGTCACCACTGTATGGTTCCTGGGATTATACTGTATACTATATCTAGTCTGGATGGGTTATTATTTGGTTTGATGTATAGAAGGAAACAAAGTAGATGGAAAAGAAAAAAATGTGTAAATGTGTGTGTGTCTATGTGTATGCATGTGCTTATGTGTGTGTAGGTAGGTAGATATACGGCACATGTATGTGTATGTAAACATGTATAAGTCAAGCATCAAATTGTCTTGTATTTAACTATAAAAACAGAAAAAGGGGGTATCTGAATTTTTTTTTAACTTCTTCCTATTCCTTTTTGAACATGGGAGTTTCTTATTTGAATCACTTGTGCTGAGACATACATGTTCTTATTTATCTGTTCTTTTTTTATATAACGCTGGCACATTTAGAGAAATGTTGATTAATGTGTGTTGTCCTTTATAGAATAAAGAATATTTTTTATGTTCAAAATAAACTAAACTAAACTAAATTGGGGTGTTCTAAAACTTTTGACCGGTAGTGTATATTTAAACATGTTCAAAATAAACTAAAAACTAAACAAAAAATGTAAACTGTGTACCTGCTTAAACTTAGGCACTCACTTGCTAACTAGTTTTCATTCATTCTTAATATCACATGCAACATCTGGTGTTCAGTGGTATATTCTTTTAATCAAATTATAATCTTTTTTTATATTTTTTTATTTGAACTGCTTCACAATCTTTCCACGTACCCCCTTTGCAACTGCAGAAGAACCTGTTAGGGAGTCACTGTTCTAAACAAGCCACGAGGGAAAAGGGAAGAGAAGAAAAAGTTCTCTCTCTCTGTCCCTCTCAGAGGGAGTTGAGAGTTGAACATCTCTCAATTTTCAATGTAAAGGGATTTCTTTTGTCAGGGAAACTGATGTTTACATTGCAAAAACAAGTGTGAAATGAAAACCAATGTACCTATGTTCTTATTAGGTAAAGATCTACTAGAATAAAGTGTAAACAGAGCTGTGTAACACTGCAACATTATTTTAATCAATGAATGAAAATAGGTCAAGTTAAAGTTATACTGTCCATAGGAATTGTCACAACAGCTCACAAATCTCCGACAAGCTTTTTCCTTGCAGGAGTTTAGTTTGTTGCTCCTGTCTGCTCTGAGGTCTTTTCAAGCTCTGATCTTTTATTATTATTTTAATCAGCGATTGGCCTGCTTGGTGTGGGTGTGGTAACTCTGAGATGTGACTGTAAAAAGAAGTGAACCCTCAGGTGATTGTTTGGTCAGGGCCAAGCTGGAGAAACCACCAGATGACGGGGAGTGGGCCTGTGGGTTAGTCTCTCTTGGAAATGATTCAAATGGGACAGACTGGAGCATGTTATTAGAAAAGCCTCTCATTAATTGTGCTAGAATGTCAAAGGTCAAGACAGCAAAGCACCAGGCCTCACCAACATGCTATGTGTCACTGGAGCTGTGATGATGAGGAAGTGTAGCTCGGCCCGGGCTGACTGTTACATCAGCTGTGGCTTCTCTTCTTAAATATCCTGCTGCCAATGCGACACTACTGTTCAAGAGACTGTGTAGTGGGTGCATTTCAACCACAACCCGACGACAGTGGAAAGGGTCCGTTACTGTCACTGCACGACCGGTGACACAGAGATGCACTTCCTCTTGAAACTTTACAGAGATAAGTGTCCAGATAAGTGTGTCTGTGTGTGTGTTTGTGTGTTTCCTGCACTTTGTAAAGGGAACAACTGTGGACATAGAGCTGCCAATGTGAGGCTATTGTTCAAGAGACTGTGTGCTGAGTGCATTTCATTTCAACCCATTGTGGCGACCGTTATTAACCTTGAACCGCACCTTGTGTGTGTGTGTGTGTGTGTGTGCGCGCGTGCGTGCGTGCGTGCGTGCGTGCGTGCGTGTGTGTGTGTGTGTGGCTGTGGCTGTGCCTGTGCCTGTGCGTACAACAGTGACTCTACTTCATGAGAACAATCAGGACGGCTGCTGAAGTCACTCAGCAGCACAAAGGAATCTCATCACCCAGCACATACACTCCCGTCAGGGAAAGATACAGGTGCGTCAGAGCACCAACCACAAGACTGATCAACAGTTATTAACCTGAAGCCATCACCACACTGAACTCTGCAATGAAATCAAAGATATAGACACAGCTGTGCAATAAGATTTTTCTTATCTTTTATTTTATTTTCAAATGTTCCAATACACAACAACCTTTTTAACCTTTTTACTAACGCCCTATGCTTAATTATTTCTGGTCTAAAACACTTTCACTGTGGAATGTTGTTAAAATCATAAGATGTGGCCTTTTTTAAAGGTCCCATGACATGTGCTCTTTGGATGCTTTTATATAGAAATTAGTGGTCCTCTAATACTGTATCTGAAGTCTCTTTTATATAGACCGTAGTGGTCCCCTAATACTGTATCTGAAGTATCTTTTATATAGACATTAGTGGTCCCCTAATACTGTATCTGAAGTCTCTTTTATATAGACCTTAGTGGTCCCCTAATACTGTATCTGAAGTCTCTTTTATATAGGCCTTAGTGGTCCCCTAATACTGTATCTGAAGTCTCTTTTATATAGACCGTAGTGGTCCCCTAATACTGTATCTGAAGTATCTTTTATATAGACATTAGTGGTCCCCTAATACTGTATCTGAAGTCTCTTTTATATAGACCTTAGTGGTCCCCTAATACTGTATCTGAAGTCTCTTTTATATAGACCTTAGTGGTCCCCTAATACTGTATCTGAAGTATCTTTTATATAGACCTTAGTGGTCCCCTAATACTGTATCTGAAGTCTCTTTTATATAGACCTTAGTGGTCCCCTAATACTGTATCTGAAGTATCTTTTATATAGACCTTAGTGGTCCCCTAATACTGTATCTGAAGTCTCTTTCCCGAAATTCAGCCTTGGTGCAGAATTACAGCCACTAGAGCCAGTCCCACAATGAGCTTTCCTTGGATGTGCCATTTCTGTGTCTGTAGCTATTGAGGAGGAGAGAGGGGGGGCGAGGTGGAGGGTGGGGCTGTGGCCTTGACCAACTGCCACTTTTCTCGTTTGAAAGCCATGATGTCTCCCATGGGTTGGCCAAATTCTCTGGGTGGGCAAAGCAGAGAAAGGGGAGGTAACCTTGTTCCTTATGACCTCATAAGGAGAAGATTCCAGATCGGCCCATCTGAGCTTTCATTTTCTCAAAGGCAGAGCAGGATACCCAGGGCTCGGTTTACACCTATCACCATTTTAAGCCAATTTGGGACCATAGGCAGGCTGGGGGAACTCATATTAATGTAAAAAAAACTCATAAAGTGAAATTTTCATGCCATGGGACCTTTAAAGTTTTTAAACTTAAAGGTGCTCTAAGTGATGTTGGGTGACGGCACTTCTTCTTGGCGTTCAAAGTATTTTCAAACAAAATGAGGCTAGCTTGCCCCTCCCTCCTCCTCTTCCCGTCCCCTCCACCTACATTCTGTGCTTCCGCACACTAACCCCCCTAACCCCCACCACCAAATCCTTCTTGTCGGTTATTGGTTGGAACACTGTTTGTTATGTTTGGTGGTGCGGGTTGGCGCAGTTTGTTTTTGTTGCCGTTTGTGGACCCTGGGCTGTCTAAAGAGACCACGTTTTTTCACAGTGTGTTCAGGGGACAAGCAGCTAGCAGATAGTGAGGAGATGTTTGCTTTTTGTGACAAAAAAGGTTGTATTCTAAAAACACTGTGACCTCGCTTAGAGCACCTTTAACAGGGTACAGGGAGCACCACAGGGTCAGTACTACCCCGCTTCTCTTCACCGTGTATACAGCGGACTTCAGGCACAACACGAGCAGCTGTCACATGCAGAAGTTCTCTGATGATACTGCCATTGTTGGGAGGGTATCAGAGGAGAATGATCAGGAATACCGCGAGGTCATCGGGGACTTTGTCAACTGGTGTGAGTCAAACCACCTTCACGTCAACGCCAGCAAGACAAAGGAAATGGTGGTTGACTTTCGTCGGAGGCCGCCTGGTACTACACCGGTGAACATTCAGGTTACAAATATCTGGGTGTTCACCTCAACAGTAAACTGGACTGGTCCAAAAACCACATCTTGTACAAAAAGGGCAAAAGCCGTCCCTGCCTGCTGAGGAGGCTGAGGTCCTTTGGGGTTTGCAGGACTCTGTTAAAAACATTTTATGACTCTGTGGTTGTGTCTGCAATCTTTTATGCAGTAGCCTGCTGGGGAGCTGGGAGCGCAGAGAGGGACAGGAAAAGGCTAAACAGACTGGTGAAGAGGGCTGGCTCTGTTCTGGCCTGCCCTCTGGACACCATAGAGGAGGTGGGGGAGAGGAGGATGTTAGCCAGGCTGGCATCAATCATGGGCAACACCTCTCACCCCCCCTACACAAGACTGGGAGTTCCCTGAGCAGCTCCTTCAGCAGCAGACTGCTGCACCCTAAGTGCTACCGCAGGCCCTTCATTCCAGCAGCAGTCAGACTCTTTAATGCAACATCATAATGTATTACTGCTAGCTGTTTCTGCAATATGGGCCATCTATGGACAATATTTTGCACTATGCACATTTATCTATTTATTACTCTGCATCACCTCCAACTGTGCAATATCTCATCTGTACTCATCCGCACCTTACTCATCTGTATATCTGTTTATATACTGTCTGTTTATATAAGGGTGTTTATTGTGTAAATACGGTTGTTGTATTACTCTTATTATTATATAACTAATTATATTCTAATTATATTCTATTTTTCCATTTCCATTACATAGTTTATGTAAGCCTATATTTTTCTCCTATGTCTAATTAATGTGTATTTGAGTTATTCTGATGTGTGTACATTTTTCTTTTGAGCTGCTGTAGCACAGGATTTTCCCCAGTGTGGGATTAATAAAGTCTATCATATGTTATCTTATCTTTAAGCAACCGGACAGCTTATCTGTCTCTTCCGCTCAGTTGTGGTCCGCAGCATGCCATCAACAATGTGAACTGGTGTTTCTGGGCATCTTGCCCAGGCTGCTGCTCTCTTTTCACAGAGTGTTTGTTTGTCGGTCTGGTGAGTCAATGCACATTTGTATAACAGCAAGTGTTTTATTCTCATAGCCTCTCGAGGTATGTGCACGAGAAATGACTGCAGAATCTGATTTCATTTTTTTATTTTTGTTCTTGTTGAATTGTATTTGTCTGTTCTTTATGTTCAAAAATATAAAAATAATAAAAAATTGATCTAAAAAAATTTATAAAAAAAGGTTTGTGTCCGGGGTGTGAGGGATCGGCTACACTTTTTAAAATGCATGCAAGCGCAGTCAGTCAGTGTTTCTTAGTTTGTGTAAGCGCAGTCAGTGACTGCAGTCCAGGATGGAGGACATGCTTCTCCTCCTGCCCCCTGTAATCTGATACTGCCAGACATATCGCCCCAGTGCTAGTGCCCTGAGTTTAGCCTACGGGCGCAGAAACACACAGAGTAGTGTAGAAAGTGTGCTTCCTGCTTCTCCTGTCCCCTGAGTTATTTTTAGAGCCTACAGTCCCGAGCGGTTTATCTGACTGACTACAGAGATGTCTGAAAGACAGAAGTCATTCACATGAATAAGTGCCTCATGCACATTTAAAGAGGTTACTTCATCCAAAAAAAAAAGGGGGGAGGAGTAAATCATGCCTAGGCCTACATGTGTGTGGACTCAGCAAAGATAACATTAAATGAGAATGTATATTTTATTATGTTTTTAAATTTTCCTTTACACAAATAAAGACATTTCCAGCATAAACTGATGCAGAAAAAGTTAGAGATAGGTGCATGAAAACTCAGGAAATTAAGTGTTTAATGCTCAAATTGTTCTGGGGCAACCCCCAGACCCCCCCACATATGAGTCCCCAAATATGTTTAAATACATTGTATGCCTTTGGGTTGCAGGCCAGCTGGTATTAGGTCAAAAGTTAGTGCAATGTCACTAGGGCCTAGAGGCTGGCCCCCGTTGGGCCACTAATGCACTTCTCTAACCTCTGTGCTACCAACCACCCAAGTTGCCCACCTATTTTTCAGCCCACCCTGTGGAGACTGTTTTCTGTGATTAAAATCCAAACAAATTGACTTTACTGTCACTGAGCTGGCAAATTCATTTTAAAACTTCTCCCTGTCTGAGGTCACCACAAGTGATTAGATGGAGATACAGGAATGTTGATCAAATTCTGTGCAGGTGTCAACAGCATAATGAAAATGAATATGTTACAGAATATTAAAAATAAACTAAAGATTTTAGACATTTAAGTGTTTGGTGGGGCATTTTCCACAGCCCTGAATAAACATATTGGTATGTTAAATATACACACTTGTTTGCATTACCAGACAAAATATAAGGTTCTGGGTTCAGATTTATTGTCATTATACACAAGGTCACACAATGAAATACATTTAAGGCTACATAGAAAATGTACAGAGAGAGGACAAAATATTTTAAATTAGAAGAACAGACATATGAGAGCATATGTGGAAAACGCAGTGGCTATGCAGGGTGGTCAGTTAGATATGCAGTTGGCAAATTAAAAACAATATAAACATTATTACTGACAGTTATTGTTAAAGATGTTTAAAAAGAAGCAAATCGTTTTGGCCACCCATTTCTGCATTTTACCTAGCAGCAAGTTTATTAGTCATGTTTAAAAAATGTATGCGCAGTGTTGTAATGTGTGGGAAGTAGATGTGTCCTCCTGGTAACAAAGCATTTTGAGTGTTGTGTGGCTGAGGCTGTAAATTAGGCTGCTCTGCTCTAAGCCACCCCCCTCCCCCCTGTAAATTAGGCTGCTCGGCTCCAAGATTTTTCCTCTCACTTTTTTCTTGCCAACAAGCTTTTGCCTTGCAGGTGTAGCTGTGGCTGAGTTTACTGTGTCGCTCCTGTCTGCTCTGAGGTCTTTTCAAGCTCTGATCTTTTATTATTATTTTAATCAGCGATGGCGTGGGCCTGTCAACCGAGTGTTGTTTCAAACAGAACAGACTGTAGCATGTTATTGGAAAAGCCTCTCATTGTACTAGAATGTCAAAGTTCAAGACAGCACAGCACCAGGCCTCACCAACATATGTGTCACTGGAGCTGTGATGAGGAAGTGTAGCTGGGCCCAGGCTGACTGTTGCATCAGCTACATCAAACTATAAGCTAGTAAGCTACACTCTGAAAATGTGTGGAATGTTTGGGTGGTGAAGTCAGACCTTACTCCACAGCACTGTGGAGATAGAGCTGCCAATGCCAGACTACTGTTCTCTTGAACCACTGTGTGGTGGGTGCATTTCATTTCAACCCACTGTGGCGACCGTGATTAACCTTGAACCGCACCTTCACTGTCTCTGTCCCCCACCCCCCCCCTCCCCGCCTGTCTTATCTGTGAGTGATCTGATCAAAAAACACCCACAACTGTTCAACCTCAGACCAGCACTGCTTACCAACCACTCAGAGTAAACATCGGACGAATCAAATCAAATCGCTATCTGGACCTTAACCATGAATTTAAATTAGCAGAGTATGTCTTTACTGCCACTCATGCAGAGACGGATCCTGACTCGGTGACCACAGTCCAGTCATAGAGAAAGGACGACAGAGGAAAGAGTCTGTTACTGTCACTGCACCACCGGTGACACAGAGATGCACTTCCTCTTGAAATGTGACAAATAAAATCAGAGAGGAATGCTTTAAAGAAATTTGATTTGTTAATTCCAAACTTTACAGAGATAAGTGTCCAAGAACAGAATTTCTTAGGAGAGGGACATGGAGCATATTTAGCTGCATAATATGTGGCTGCATGTCACAGACTGTGTGTGTGTGTGTGTGTGTGTGTGTGTGTGTGTGTGTGTTTCCTGTACTATGTAATGAGAACAACTTGGAACTTAACCTCAAAACACACAAACTGTACATATGCATGTATGTGCAGCCATCACCACACTGAAATCAAAGATCTTATAG
>NC_053125.1:24111509-24216509 GCF_010015445.1 Perca fluviatilis | reverse complement strand
TAACATGTGTAGGATTCCTCTAGTCTCAGTGTAGGATTCCTGCACCTGTTTAGATATGGAACTTTTTTTAAATGGAACAGACTTGAGCATATATTTATAAGGTGTGTGTCCATGTGTCATATACACACACAGTTAATGGAATGAGTATAGGCCCTATCTATGCTTAATTGTTTCTCCAACAAGAACCTGTTATCAGTCTCTTCTCCTCAGTTGTGTAGGCAGCAGCATGGGAGCCGGAAAAAATGTGAACACGCTACTCACACACTTCTTTTCTGGGCTTCTTACCCAGGCTGCTGCACCCTTTTCACAGACTGTTCATTTGTTGGTGTGGTGAGTCATCACCTCTCCCCCTTCCCCCCATGAAGTCACCACTGAACACATACTCAGTCAGTGTCACATATGTCCTTTTTAAAAGTTACAGCAGAGTGGCTGGGTGAAATTATGTCCAGGTTGATTTTGACAGATCATATCCATCGTGTTTTTTCTTCCCTGGAAGGAGTTACGTTATCTTTATTCCTTTTTTAAGAAGAATAATAAATTATCTATTTTGTGTCACATGTGAAGGAATGATTTTTAAAGCTCTGCTTTTGGATCAAAATAATGCACATTTGCATAACAACAAGTGTTATATCCTCATCGTCTCTCGAGGTGTGTGCACAAGTGAGCACGTTATGCATATACGACCAAGAGTTTTCTTTCAATAGCCTCTGTGGAAAAATGACTGCAGAAGCAGAGCCAAATAATTACATAATCAACTTTTCAGATGATAGTTATGGTAAGCTTTAAGCCCCTTGGGGACAATAAAGTATAGCTGATTTTACTTACATTCTGCACTTTAGTAAAATATGTTGATAAAATGATATGATATGTTAATAAATTCACATTTCCTGGGTGAAGTCTTTTGTTTTCCCCGGGAAGAGACCACTCTAGCTGTGTTTTTTGACCCAACCATCCACCCCGACCTCTTTCGTAGCTAAATGTATGTATGGTTCATGTAAACTGCCTGAATATTAGGGGTTATTACAGTTATATAAAGCTGTGTGGTGACCACTGCCCCTCAGATAAGCCAATACCACATTTTAAGGTCTTGATAGAAAGACCTCATTTTTAATGTCAGACACGACTCCGCATGAAAACAGGTTCATCCTTAGGCCTACTTATGTAGGCTAGGCACTGTTGCATATAGTTTTATGCATATGGTTTTTATGATTTCCCCTTTCTTGTTTTATAATTAGGAAAGAACAAATTATCTTTTGTTGTATGTTATTTTTTACGGTGTCTTTGGTGTACTACCGTACCAACTTGTTGCCTTTTGTTTTAGGTAGATTGCAGGAGGGGATTACCAGGGAGACTGTCCTGCCACTGGGTCAAACCGCATAACTGCAGCTGCATTCCACAATAAACATAACGGAGGCCACTCACTCAGTTTGGAGCAAACACACACATAAAGGAGTAGTGGAGGACATGCTTCTCCTCCTGTCCCCTGTAGTCTCGCATTGCCAGACCTATCCCCCAGTGCCAGTGAGTGTTTTTTAGCCTCCAGGTGTAGGTGGGTATCTGGAGCACACTCAAAAACACACTCACGGAAGTAGTGAAGGGAGTGTACACTCTGCTTCTCCTGTCCTATGGGAATTTTCTTTAGAGCCTACGGGCCCGGGCGGTTTATCTGACTGCAGAGATGTCTGTCTGGATTGTTAAAGACTTTTCAGCCCCATCACCATACTTACGTATGTTTTTCACTCCTGCACGGTGGCTCAGTGGTTAGCACTTCTACCTCACAGCAAGAAGGTTCTGGGTTGTTTGCATGCTCCGGTTTCTTCCCACCATAAAGACATGCATGCAACTAGGACTACAGTTGAAAATTAGCCGACTGGCTAACACTGGTGCATTTACAGAAATGTTGATTAAAGTGCATTGTCCTAATCAAAATAAATCTTAAATAAAGATAAAACAGGGCCAAGGGATTCATTCTCTACTGCTCAAATAAAAGATGTAAACGTTCTGAGCCTCAGTAAAAAAAGAGTGAAATGAAGAGTTGATATTTTAGCAACAGTTTATAGAATGCATCAGGCCCCACTGTGACCAAGCAACATCTGGCATTAAGATCTGTCCTGATCACAAGAGTAGCACAACATCCTGGGCCCTGTAGAAAGGCATTTTCTATGGGCCCCTCCCCGCATCCACAGCTATTCATCTTCTATCCCGAGGTCAGTTTATATTTTGATAATGGCATAGCATGTTTAATAAATAAAATGATGACTTTATAAATAAATAGGCTAGTCTATATGGATTACAATGGATAAAATGTCCTCTCTGTAATTTGTGTGTGTGCGTGCACGCGCAAACGTAGTTTAAAATTATAGAGAGAACATTTTTCAGCTATAAACTGTTAACATGCACGCACACAAATAGTGTGATGTCAAAACAAAACCAGGATCTGAGAAATGAGTTAGAAAATGGGCTTGTTTTGTAGAAAGGCATTTTCTATGGGCCCCTCCCCGCATCCACAGCTATAGAGAGCCGAAGTCCCTCCCTTTCCGGTGGACCTCATGGAACCTTATCTCAAAAAAAATATGAACGGTAGTGAATGGGGAGAGGCAAATTATTTTTTGATCCCGTTTGAATTGAGCCATGGATTACAAATATGATGTTCGTCATTTTAAAAGATAACTTTTCAACTGAAGAAAGTCTCAGTTAGCTGTAGGTTTGTCATATGACCACTTAGTTTAGTGTGAAACCGCTCAGTGAACTACATCTCCCGTCTCACACAACCTACCTCACCTAGCTTGATGCTCGGCTTGCTAGCTAGCTAGCTAGCTTAGCTCTGTTAAACAACACATGTAACGTTATCTTACCTGGTGTGTTTTATCCAGTGAAGTGTTTTCAGCAGGTAAGCAAAATAACAAGCGAGATCCTCTGCTCATTAGAGTAACGTTACATCCCCGGTACGATACACTGAGACATCGTAGCTTCAGCCAGACGTCATCCATGAAGTGTGTAGTCTTTCTAATTACGTATTTCCACAGTCTTATACTTCAACTGTTTAACAATAAACGGAGACTTTCTTCGGTTGAAAAATAATGTTTTAAATTGACGAACATCATATTTGTAATCCATGGCTCAATTCAAACGGGATCAAAAACTAATTATTATCTCTCCATTGAGTCTCGTTCATATTTTTTCGAAAGATAGGTCCCATTGGCCGGAAGTAGAAGGGCGTGACTTCAGCTCTCTATTCATGCTAGCATCTTTTTGGGCCCTCTGTCAGTACCCGATCCATTCCACCGGCACAATCCGTTCTGCGCATGCGCAAGATGTTCACGCATGCGCTGTGGTACGAGGATTTACGACACTACCCAATCTGTTCCCACGCTAGCCTCCAGCTAACGTTAGTTTAGCTAATAGCTAATTCGGTGGACCGCTAGGTGATTATAGCGGTCTGCCGTTAGCCTCCACCGGGTAGCTAATGTTAGTTTAGCTAACGGCTAATTTGGCTAACCGCTAGGTGATTATAGCGGTACATTAAGTCCTGAAAAAAAAGGAAAATCCAAGGCACTCTTCTTCAAAATTATTTAAAAAGCGTTTATTTTACTGTCTATTTCATAATAGAAAATGTAAGACATATATATAGCCTAAGCAACCCACGCGTAGTGGCGCAGACAGCCTTCTTCAAAGAAGAAGACTGCACATTGTTTGTGTAAATGTATGTTAAGTTGGTGTTTGTGGTCTATAAAAAATATGATAATTAAGCTATAATAATAGTTACAAATGTGATATGAATCAACAGTGGTTGATATTATCACTAACTTTCAGCCATAACCTTACATCGCACAATAGGAGTTTGTAGCTGTTGTTAAAGCTGACATGAATCTCGAGGCAAATAAGTCCACACACAGAGCTCAGAAAGGGAGATCCCCTTCAAAATAATCTCCATAATAATAATAATAATAATAATAATAATAATAATAATAAGATTTCTTCCACCACTGCCTGGGGAAGATACTTACAGTCAGAGACGGGTGGCCGGTGGTCTGATCGCGGCTTCTCTCTGTGACCCTCATCCTCACAGCAGCGGGCCGTTTTGGTAGAAGGAGCAGAAGTAGTCCCCTCCATCCTCCAGCAGAACCGGGTTGAAAATCAGCGACCAGTTTCCTTTCTTGTAGCCATCAGGTGACAGAGAAAGTCTCTTCTTAAATCCTGGCCCATGTTTGATCTCTCCGGAGGACAGACTCTGCTCCAGCACCATCTCTCCTCCTCTACTCCACTTTATAGAGTCCACATGTCCGCCTGTAATGTAGTAACATGGAAGTGTGGCGTTACCCCCCTCAGTGGCTGAGACTTCAGATGCTAGAACAACATCCAGCTGCGTAGAGTTAAGGGGTTGGCCAGGACATCTTAACTCATACAGTCCTGTGTCTGAGTATTCTGTGCGACTGAAGCCAATGCCCGCGCTGATCTTCATCCTGTCTTTGTAGTCCTCTGCCGGTTTCCAAACATCTTCCTCACGAGCAGCCACCAGCTCGGTGCTGTGCTGTCCAGATTGGCCCCCATCTGCGACCAGGTAAAGTTCAGCCGGAACACCTGTCGGACAGTTCCCAAACATATACGAGTCTCCCAAAATCACGGTCACACATTCTCCAAAGTCAGCGTGGAGAAAATAAATTAAGAGAAATGCCAAGACCGGTGATAGTCGTGTCATTTTCAGAGTGGATTTACGGGTGTATGGTGATTTTAGGCGGTGCGGCTTCTCTCCTCGTCCCTATTATAGACTAATAGGGCGGAGGAACGTCCTCCCTCCCACCCCGTCCTCCTCCCACCACTTCCCCGCCCCTGCCTGCCTGTCTGCCTGAGAGAGCTGAGAGGCCAATTTCATCGACAGTGTGTGAAGACTGTTTTCTGAAATGTAAATTTACTGTAAATGGACTGTATTTATATAGCGCTTTTATAGTCTTAATGACTTACACATACAACAGTTCACCATTCACACACTGTGGCCGAGGATGCCCTACAAGGTGCCACCTGCTCATCAGATAAACACTCACACACATTTACACTCTGATGGCGCAGCATCGGGGTTCAGTGGCATGGGACTGCAAGGGCCAGGGATCAAACCACCAACCTTCCTATAGGCAGGCGACCGATCTACCACTGAGCCACAGCCGCACCTGTAGTCAGTGCGGGTTCTCTCCTCTTCCCGGGCTGAGTGCTGCTCACTCTACTGTAGCTCATATATTTGCCATGAGTCATGCAGAAGGCCAACTGCACCAGCTAGACACATAAACACACACACGCTATCATGTGGGGACAGAGCTTTTGAGGCTATGGCGCCCAGACTTTGGAATGCTTTACCAACTAGCATCAGGTTTGCGGAGAATGTGGATTGTTTTAAGGGACAAGTGAAGACTCACTTGTTCAGGCTAGCATTCGGGTAGCCTATGTCTTTTATTTATTTGAAAATTGATTCTGTTGTACTTGTATCTTATTCTATTGACTATTTTTACCATGTTTTATTGTTTATGCACATTGTAAAGCACTTTGTGACATTGTCTGTGAAAAGCGCTGTATAAATAAAATTTACTTACTTACTTACTTACACGCGTTCTCACACAATATTCAGGTTTCACACATGGTAAAAATAACCTGTGTGTTAGGCTATTAGGCTATAATTAGGGACATTCACAAAAACCAAATAAATAACCCACTGAGGGGTGAACTGCTAAACCTGTTTCAGATGCGTTTTTTTGGGCTGAAAATAAACAAATGTCCGGTATACGCTGTGGCTGTACTTTGGATTCGGTGATCCATTTATTCCCAGTTCTGTGAACACATGCCCACTGGAAGGTTTCACTACAAGACGAAGACCAGGGTAAAATCAGGACAGGTTCAGGGCTACTAAGGTTTGATGGTGAGAAGCGTGTCCATGAGAGGCTGTCTGCCACCATTTGTTTAGAATAAACTGTTGTTTAAAATAAATCTGCTTGAGTATTTTATGCTACTTTATAATTCTACTGATCTCCCTTTCAGGGGGACATCATGTAGACTATACTTTTGACTACATTTTGACTACACCTTTATTTCCAAGCATTTTTAATTAGGCTATAGGCCTACATTGTTATTAAAATTGAATTAATCATGCAGGAAACAGGCTTGCAAAGTGTGTCAGGGCAGCAGCCAGCAAAAGGATTTTAAGTTTTTAAAACATTGATTACCTGCTTTTTATCAAGGACCTTTTCAGATATGGAACTTCTTTGGAATAGACATGAGCATTAGATTAACAAGAGCCTGTTGTATGTCTGTGCGCCTTATCATTTACTGAGTAATTATGTAATACATCTTTGGTTACACTTTACTTGAAGGTATCTACATAAGAGTGACCTGACATGGTCATGACACATGAACCCTAACCCTAACTTGTCATGACAAAAACCGAATGACACTTAATGACAGCAGCGTTATGTCATAAACGTTTATGACTTGTTTATAAACGTTTATAACACGGTCCTGACAGTGTCATGTCACTCTTATGTAGATACCTTCAAGTAAAGTGTAACCAACTCTTTTACATGAGTCACTAGCACAGAAGCATAATAGCAACAGTTATTGGAATGAGTATGAAAAGACACGTTTTTTTAAACAAAGTTTCCAAACATAAGCAAGGCTGCAGGG
Source organism: Perca fluviatilis (assembly GCF_010015445.1). Taxonomy (NCBI): domain Eukaryota; kingdom Metazoa; phylum Chordata; class Actinopteri; order Perciformes; family Percidae; genus Perca; species Perca fluviatilis. The sequence continues at coordinate 24,209,843 of NC_053125.1, read as the reverse complement.
TTTTTCCTTCAAAGAGGAATCTTTGGCGCCACCCAAAGAGATTTTAGCCATCCCCCAAAGAAAATCACCATTGCAAAAAATATAGAAATTGAGGAAAAAAAAAAATTACAATTCAAATCCTCTCCATATGTGTTTAATAGCAATTAACCAAACAACGGTTGAACAGACTCATTGCCTTTACTGTATGCCGACTGATCATGCTTGCCCAAAGGCCCATGAGCCAGGAAAAGCCCTGGAGGGAAACGCTTCCGTCCTCCCCCTCAGTTCTGGGCATCTTGCCCAGGCATTTGGCATCTTGCCCATGAGCCTCATGGGCTGCTCCCTCCAAGAAGTTGCTACTGCACACATACTATCAGTGTCGCATCATTTCCATTAAATAGTAGTGGAGATTTGGTTTGTGAAAGGATGTGAAAAGGTTGTTTTTTAAAGATCATATCAATCGAAGCTAAAGTAAAACAGCAGGAATCCTGATGACTGATATTGCGATTTGATTCACGAAATTGTAGGGAATGATCATTTTTGTCTCATTATTCTCATTTTCATTGAAAAATATTAAAATTATTTTTTTTGCGAGCATCTGTACCAAATAAAGATTTTTTTTTTTTTATAATTATTTTTTTTTAAGATAATTTTTTACATTCAGGGTTAAGAGAATTCATGAAGATAATAAATGCCAAGACCGGTGGAAGCCGTGCCATTTTGAGTTTGGACTTTCGTGTTTATGGCTATTGTAGTAGTGTGCGTTTTTTTTCTTCTCAGTTATGGTCTCTGAGAGAGAGGGAGGCGCAGCATGCAGATTCATCAGCAGTCAGGGAGTAGCCTGCAGTTATCTGCTCTCTGATTACATAATTGAACTTGTTAAATCAATGTTTTAGCCTAATAGGCCAACTGTTTTTTGTGTAGCTCCCAACATTCTCAGCCCTTGAACAAAAGACCTTTTTATTCAACCTCCTGCCACTGCATTTACTTCTTCAAATGATGGAGTAATCCCCAGAGTGAACACATTTGGGCTGCAGACACAGTTAGATAGTGTGAGGCAGAGAGAGGTAACATAGATAAGACAAGATAAGAAACTTCTTGTCTGGGGCAAGAAGAGCTGACACCAGCTGCATACACAACCAATGAGAGTTGGTCGTCAGGTGTCACAGCCAGGTCTCTAGCAGTCTGGGTGGGGGTTACCACAGAGTTGTCAATTGTTATAGTCAGGTCCTAGGAAGGAGAGCCCTTACATGTATGTGCTTGTAAACATGTATCAATAAGTGAAGCATCAAATTGTCTTTTTTTTTGTCAGGGAAACTGGTGTTTACATTGCAAAAGCAAGTGTGAAATGAAAACAAATGTACCTATGTACTTAGGTAAATATCTACTAAAATAAAGTGTAAACAGAGCTGTTTAACACTGCAACATTATTAATCAATAAATGAAAATAGGTCAAGTTAAAGTTATATATATTTTTATAACAGCTCACAAATCTTCACACATTGCTGCATTTCACCTAGCAGGTATGAAAGTTTATTAGTCACGTTTAAAAAAACAATCTTTGCAGTGTTGGAATGTGTGGGAAGTATATGTCACGCATCTTTTGGTGTAGACATATTGGTACCACATATGCAGCGGTGGCCTTAATCTGGGGGCCCGTTTCAATAACTAATATGGGGCCCTACCCACATAAAACATAAACATGATAGAGCAGAAAAAGCAAGGATTCCTGTTGGTTTGCATCAATGGTATATTATTTCATTACGTGCACTTTCAGCTTCACAAACAGGCAGCTCAACATAGAAATAATCCAACCTTATTTGATTAAAACTATATACAATTATACAGCGTTTTACGTTGGAATAAGCCTCACCCTTTCACGGACGCCATCTTCTCTGCTTAATTGATTGCGCAGTATACTGTGAGTGTGACTACTCATCCGCTTCCCGCTGGCCTGTTTCAATTGAAACGGGTGAAACATAGGTAAGGCCATGTCTGCACATAAACAGTGTTTGCACAGTCTGTCTCCTGGTGACAAAGCTAGTGTTGTGTGGCTGAGGCTGTAAGTTGAGCTGCTCTGCTCTAAGCTTTTCCTCTCGCTTTTTTCTCTCTGACAAGCTTTTGCCTTGTAGGTGCAGCTGTGGCTGCGTTTAGTTTGTCGTTCCTGTCTGTTCTGAGTTTTTTTCAAGCTCTGATCTTTTATTGTTATCTTAATCAGCGATGGCCTGCTTGGTGTGGGTGTGGTAACTCTGAGACGTGACTGTAAAAAGAAGTGAACCCTCAGGCTTTAGTTTGGTCAGGGCCAAGCTGGAGAAACCACCAGATGACGGGGAGTGGTCCTGTGGGTTAGTCTCTCTTGGAAATGATTCAAATGGGACAGAATGGAGCATGCTGTTAGAAAAGCCTCTTAATAATTGTGCTAGAATGTCAAAGTTCAAGACAGCACAGCAGCAAAGCACCAGGCCTCACCAACATGCTATGTGTAGAGTGGAGCTGTGATGATGAGGAAGTTTAGCTGTTCCCGGGCTGACTGTTGCATCAGCTGTGGCTTCTCTTCTTAAAATATCCTGGCTCTATTCAACAGAACCAGGAAAGCTACAGGTCCATCAGAGCACCGACCACAAGACTGATCAACAGTTATTACCCTGAAGCCATCACCACACTGAAATCAAAGATCTTTCTTTTATTTTATTTTCAAATGTTGCAATACACAACATGTGTAGGATTCCTCTAATCTCAATGTAGGATTCCTGCACCGCTTTTTTTTAAATAGAACAGATTTGAGCATATATTTAGAAGGTGTGTGTGTGTGTGTGTGTGTGTCTCCGTGTCTGTGTGTGTGTGTCCCTGTGTCCGTGTGCGCTCCTTATCATGTAGTGCGTAATTATATTTATAAACAGTTAATGTAATGAGTATAGACCCTATGCTTAATTGTTTTTGGTCTAAAACACTTTCACTGTGGAATGTTGATAAAATTATAAGATGTGGCTTTTTTTGTAAGTTTTCAAACTAAAAGCAACAGGAACCTCTTATCAGTCTCTTCTCCTCAGTTGTGGGCAGCAGCACGGGGGCCGGCAACAATGTGAACACGCTCCACACACACTTCCTTTCAGGTAATCTTGCCCTGGCTGCTGTTTTCTTTGTGTGAGTGGTGAGTCATCACCCCTCTTCCCCCCATGAAGTCAAGCTGCACACATACTGTCAGTGATACATATGTCCTTTTTTAAAAGTTACAGCAGAGTGGCTGGGTGAAATTATGTCCAGGTTGATTTTGACAGATCATATCAATTGTGTTTGTTTTTTTTCCTGGAAGGAGTTACGCTATCTTTTTTCTTTTTATAATAAATAGTCTTTATCTATTTTGTGTCTCATGTGAAGGAATGATTTTTAAAGTTCTGCTTTTGGATCAAAATAATTACCATTTCCGGTTGAACCGACTCACGTAAAAGAGCCGGTTGTCCCATCACTATGATTGTGAAATAGTCATGGTGTGGATGAGATATTGACCTATCAGAAGAGCAATAACGTGATGCACAATAGACTATAGGGCAGGTGGATTTTTTCTTTATTCTCGTAATATTGTGTCTTTTATCTCAAAATAAGATGGGGATAAGTTACATTTTGAATGTGCGCAAAGTTTTGAACATGAGCAGAAATCTTCCTGAAACCCATCTGAGCTATTACAGTCCATGGGTTTATTAATTCATTACAATGAATTCATGTAGCATATCATTCACATGAATAAGTGCCACATGCACATTTAAAGAGGAGGGAGGAGTAAATCATGCCTAGGCCTACATGTATGTGGACTCAGCAGAGATAACATTACTGTAAATGAGAAAAGTTGATTACTGGAGAATAAATATTTGAAAAATACAGAATGAATAATTATATTCCATTATGTTTTTATATTTTTAATTGTCCCCTGTGGTTTCCTTTACACAAATAAAGCCATTTCCGGCATACATTTTTGCAGAAAAAGTTCGAAATTGGTGCATGAAAACTCACCAGAATGTAGGAAATTAAGTGTTTAATGCTCAAATTGTTCTGGAGGGACCCCCAGACCCCCCACATTATATGAGTCCCCAAATATGTTTAAATACATCCTATGCCTTTGGGTTGCAGGCCAGCTGGTATTAGGTAAAATGTTAGTGCAATGTCACTAGGCTGGCCCCCGTTGGGCCACTAATGCACTTCTCTAACCTCTGTGTTACCAACCACCCAAGTTGCCCACCTATTTTTCAGCCCACCCTGTGGAGACTGTTTTCTGTGATTAAAATACAAACAAAATGACTTCACTGACAATAAATCTCACTGAACTGGCAAATTAATTTTAAAACTTCTCTCTGTCTGAGGTCATCACAAGTGATTAAATGGAGATACAGGAATGTTGATGAAATTCTGTGCAGGTGTCAACAGCATAATGCAAATGAATATGTTACAGAATATTAAAACTAAACTAAAGATGGAAACATTTAAGAGTTTGGTGGTGCATTGTCAACAGCCCTGAATAAACATATTGGTATGTTAAATATACACACTACTTTTTTGCATTACCAGACAAAATGTAAGGTTCCGGGTTCAGATTTATTGTCATTATACACAAGGTCACACAATGAAATGCATTTGTAGCTACATAGAAAATGTACAGAGAGATGATAAAATATTTTAAATTAGGAGAACAGACGTATGAGAGGATATGTGGAAAACACAGTGGCTATGCAGGGTGGTCGGTTAGAGATGCAGTGGGCAAATTAAAAACAATAAAAACATTATATAATATATATATATATAACATTTATAAATATAAAACATATTGGACTTATGGCTGACAATTATTGTTAAAGATGTTAAAAAAGAAGCAGATCATTTTGGCCACCCACTGTGTGATTGTTCTTTTGTTTCTCCTTTTTGAAACAAGTAATTAAAATTATTGGAAAGTAGCTAAACCATCATCATAAACCAGAACCTGCAGCTGTGTGTTTAGGGTTGGGTGATATGGCCAAAATCGTCTATCCCGAGTTCATTTCATATGTCAATAATGATATAGCATGTTTTCTGGTCATTTCATGGAATTATTGGGCAGGTTTCCGATTGTTTGTTAATGCTAATGCATGACACTTAAAAATGGAAAATACAAGGAGTTAATTGAACCTCTGATGTCTTTAGACCGGGGACTCTGCTTGAGCATTATCTGACGGGGAGCACCCGTTGGCTTGAGTAGGAGGCCCCGTAGACACATCTGAATATCGTCCTCCGCCGGGTCCAGGTCTGGAGCAGCGAGACTTCAACCACCAGCCAAGCGGAATAAGCAGAATAAGGGCCACAAACACCCCAACTGCTATTTTGCCGACAATTGCCCAATTATCTTGTGGGACGCCCTGTGACGGCTACAAGCGAGAGAATGAGATGAAAGAAGACACAGGTTAGACTTCAGTGTCTACAGAATACATTGTTGCGTTATATCAAATGATGCGTGATGTGCCACAATGTGTGCATGTTGGTAGAGGTTTGCATGTGTCCTGGCGGCAGTTTTGGAAAGTTACAAAGTACACTGACTCAAGTACTGTTTAAATACATTTTTGATGGTACGTTATGGCTTTAAAAGTTACTTTACCGCATTTTCTATGGGCCGCCAAATGTAAAAATTCACAATTTTATAGTTGGTATATTTTTATTATTTAGCTTACTTTCCTCAATATGTTTAGAAAAGTAAAATAAAAAATAACATTTTAAATCTAAATATTAAATCTGTATGTTAGTTATAAATGTACATGTTAAATCGAAATAATCTGCAATACATAAATGCGCAATTGGGCACCCTTAATTTCCATCCTCTAAAAGTGCTGTTTTTGCCACTGACAGGCTCCGATTATTATTCTAAGTGTCTGACAACATTATAAGGATGCCTACAGAGATAGACCTTTTTGTTAAAAGGTAAAATCTTTTTTGTTTAGCCTAACACAAACAGCCCCGAAATCCCTATCCATACACTCCAGAATAAACAGTAGCCTAATTTTTATCATCGTAAATCACTTCATTCAACGTCGACATACACAAAATCAAACGATCAAAAGCCATCTTTGTTCGTCATTCCATTGTTCCAACAATCACCATGGGTTGAAATAAACTTGAAATGAACACATAATTTACCGATTTTAGGCCTACATGTAAACATATGCTGGCTCTATACACACTAAGATATTATTATATTTAACATCTAGGCTACTAAATGGAGTCTGGTGGGTTTGGCGATGGAGATTTTAAAGCTGTTTCTGGTTAAACAAAATAAGATTTTTACTCTTTAATAATAAGGTATTTTTCTGTATCCTTACTTGAATGTTGTCAGACAATAATAGTCAGTGGCAAAAGAGCACTTTTAGATATTTGTTCACAGTAGTCATTACACCAATGCATGGGAATATATAGACACCTATAGGCTATATGTTGCGGTACTTACTGGCACAATCTGGGGCGCACATGTGATCTGATCCGGGTTTCTTTTGGTGGTGATCTTCACCCTCACAGCACGGTCTCCCCTCGTTCTCTGTCCATCCGTGTAGCAGATATACACACCCTCATCCTCCGGCTGAGCTCGCCCGAAAGTCAGCGACAAATCTCCATTGCTGTACCAATCAGGTGATAGAGATACATTTCTTCCCTTGAATCCTGTCCCATATCTGATCTCCCCGGAGGGTTGTTGCTGTTCAAACACAAGCTCTCCGTCTTTTTTCCATCTTATAGGCTTCGCGGGTTTATCTGCAGTATAGAAATGGTACGGGAGTGTGACTTGTTCTCCTTCAGTCACTGATATGTTGAAGATTTCAAAAACCTTCAGCTGGATAGTGGTAACAACGCGGCTGCCGCAGGTAAACTCAAAGTGCCCGTTATCGTTGTAGTTGATACGCGTTAACCTGACAGAAATACTTGAACGGTGTTCAGTCCGGTCTCCATAACTTCCATGCGGCTTCCAAACATCGTCAACATAATTTGCTACAGTCACCGGTGTGTCATCTGTGAGCCGATGAATAAGGATGAATTTATCGCACTCCTCACTCGCATTCAGTGTAACGGAGTCTCCCAAATATGCAGATATATCTTCGCCTAGGGCTAGGCCTACTAGAGGGAGCGCAAAGAGAGTGAGCACCCCTGTCCTTGCCATTGCTACAGTCAGCCGATAATGGCGTCACACGGCCAGGGAAGTGGCTTTTAAATGGTGGGCTGGATTCTAATACAGTGCTGCCTGTGATTGGTCAAATGCCCAGCCTCTATTCAATCTTCACTCCAGTTTTCTTTCCAAAAAAAAGGATGCATGTGGATTTCCAAATGCGATCAAAAACGGTTACAAGTGGTGGAAACTTTGTGCAACGTTTAGGTAGGCTATTAAAACGACATAGCACAACACATGAAGAGTAGATGGAGAATCAATGAAGACAATATAGGCCTACATGTTTTATTGTGTGTGATCCTATTATGTTTTTTTTTTTTTACAATATCTAGGCCTATGTTTTTATTTTTTATAAAGCATTATATTTTAAATGTTGCCATAGCTAAATAGGAATATATTCTAATAGGCCTATGTATATATTACAGCTACTTTCTCATTGGATCGGGGTTCAGATTTAAAGAAGGGATATTAGGCTATAAAATGTGGCACCCCATGGACCCTGAATATTATGCATTGTTTCCTTAAAGTCAGGACAGCGCACATCGTTAAGTCCTTGAACTATCTCAGGGGTTAAACCAGGACACGTTTAAAGGTATTTTTCTACAGACTTGAGGGTGAGAACCGTGCCCACGAGAAGGGAAGTGGTTCATGCGCTGTCTGCAACAATTTGTTTAGAATAAAATGCTTGACGCACAAAAGAGGACAGAGCAGTGATTAACTTTACTGAAGTTTAAAATAACTCTGCTTGAGTATTTTATGCTACTTTATAATTCTACTGATCACTTTTCAGGGGGACTTTATGTACTGTAGCCTACTTTTGACTGCACTTATTTATTTCAGTTTTTATATTTTTTAAATGTAATTAAAATTGTATTCATAATTCAGGAAACAGTCTTTAAAAGTGCGTCAGGGCAGCAGCCAACAAAAGGCTCTTCTTCGAATTGATTCGCACAGCGGCTTCCCTGAATTAACACGTCTGTTGCAGTCTGACATTAAAATGAATTTAGGCCTGTATTTTTAGCACCATATTTATTGTGTGTGCTGAGTAGAGGCTATATCATTATTTCAATAATCCTGCACGTGCGCAGATGTGATTGGGGGTTGTCTGTGAGGTTCCTACTTACAATTTCTTTGCAATGACGATATTATTTAATCCGAAAGTCCCGAGATCGGGATCTCATTTTGAGACCCGAGTACAGAGATATACAAATAACAATATATGTTAATGTTAAAGTCATACAGATATAATAAAATGTAAATGTAAATACATTCATCATGACAAATAAATGGCTAAGATTTGAAAATATCCTCGGCAAAAGGATGAAATATACAGGTTGAAATATAGGCCTACAAGCATATTATGTAAAACAGTCGCACCTAAAAAAAAGACAAAATATGATTCTTTATTTCAAATAAATGTATGAATTATGCCATTGTTGACTTCAATAAAAGTATGCTATTTTGTAGCCTATATTTTAATATCCTAAAACTAATTAAAGCACTTCATGTCAGAAAAGTAAACCACTTCTCTCTTGTGAATAAATAGGCCTAGTTGTATTTTGTAGGCCTATTTGCGTTATTTGAAATACAAAGTTTATGAGTCAGAATGGACATAGCACGCCACGCAGCAAGTGGATTTGATTTGTTACCAATCTCACAGTCGGATCATAGTGTCTGAAAATGTGGTTATGAAATAAAAGATGATTCCATTCGGGCTTTATGAAGTGCTGGATGTCTGGTTTTACGAAATGCTTGTTCAGCCTCATAATAGTGTTAATGACAATTAGAAGTAGTGGATAAAATCCCGAAGTGCCGCTACTCTGTACTGGTGACTAATGGTCCGTTTACCATATAAAACCATGGAAATAAAATGGATAGAAAGGCCATTTCTATTCAAATAGCCTAAACGTAGCAGAATGGTAAGAGCAGTGTATGTGTACAATTGCCATGGTAACTATAAACGTTGCCATTTTATTTTTGTGTATTTCTGTGGTATAGTTTTTTATTATTGTTTTTTTAATCATTATTGTATATTAGGTTATATATAGGCTAACCTATGTATAAATGTTATGTACTGTATATGCATGTATAAATGTTTAGTGAGACTGTGTTAGTGTGTAAATTGTGTGTGTGTGTGTGTGTGTGTGTGTGTGTGTGTGTGTGTTTGTATGACAGTGTGTGAGAGTGTGTGTGTGAGTGTGTGAGAGTGAGTGTGTGTGTGAATGTGTGTGTGTGTGTGTGAGTGTGAGAGAGTGTGTGAGAGAGTGTGAGTGTGAGAGAGTGTGTGTGTGAGAGTGTGTGAGTGTGAGAGAGTGTGTGTGTGAGAGTGTGTGACTGTGAGAGAGTGTGTGTGTGAGAGTGTGTGTGTGAGTGTGAGAGAGTGAGTGTGTGTGAATGTGTGTGTGTGTGTGTGTGTGTGTGAGTGTGAGAGAGTGTGTGTGAGAGTGTGTGTGTGTGAGAGTGTGTGTGTGAGAGTGTGTGAGTGTGAGAGTGTGTGTGTGAGAGTGTGTGACTGTGAGAGAGTGTGTGTGTGAGAGTGTGTGACTGTGAGAGAGTGTGTGCACGATAATGGATTAAAATGCTGTTCACATTCTCAGGGATCATGTAGTTCACTGTAAATCCTAGTATGAGTGTGTGTGTGTGTGTGTGTGTGTGTGTGTGTGTGTGTGTGTGCGTGTGTGTGTGTGTGTGTGTGTGTGTGTGTGTGTGTATGCCAAGGGAACCATTCAAACAAATACTAAAAAAAAATCATGAGTAGACCCCTCAGCATCTCCATGACTCCTGACCTTCATAAACACTGTTAACTGCTTATCGCCCCCCTGCTGGTTGCTGCACCTTCATGTTACGCCTCGGCGAGGCAAAACGTGACACAAGCCAATCCCCTATGGACCAGAATGTGTAGAACACGCTTAAAACCAATGATACTGGTTTACCAGTGGTGGAAGGTAACTAAGTACATTTAATCAAGTACTACTTAAGTACAAATTTGAGGTAGGTCCTTGTACTTTACTTGAGTCTTTCTACTTCTACATCTCAGAGAGAAGTTTTGTACTTTTTACTCCACTACATTAACCTTTAGTTACTAGTTAGTATACAAATTAATTTTTTTCCAAACAAAACACATGTAGCTTACAAAATAATATGTTTTATGATCAAATTAGCTCCCCAACCATTTACAGGCCTACACGTGTATAGGCCTTCATCTGAGATGATGAGCTGATTAAACACTTTGATTGACACAAATCCTTTCCACTTCTGCATTGAGTACTTTTACTTTTAATACTTTAAGTACATTTTCCTGATGATACTTACATACTGACACATTAGGCTATACTGGTCTAATTCTGCCATCTACTGTTCAGATCAGGCTGTTGCAAGAACTCAAGAGAGACCAGCTCAAGTTTAAGTATGTTCCTCCGCCCTGATTATTGCAGCACTTTATCTTGGTTTGAGCTTCCTTATACTGGCTCCCAGTATGTTTAAGAAAGTATGTTAATACCTTATTGATTAGGCTACTTTGAAAGCTCTAGGCTAGTACCAATATTACAAGTAAACTTCCACTATACATCAGTACTGGTTGCTCTGAGCAAACTGTCTTTTCCCTTTTTTTTGGTGTTCCAACTAGTCCACTTTGTAACCTTATTTATATATAAGCACCTGTGAGGCTGTTATTGTTTTGAGGTGGATCCTGTACAAGTAAAATGTAGCCTACTTACCACTAGTTATGTATCTAGGCTATGTATTTAAGACTACAAATGAATTTAGTATATGCTAATGCTTAAGTTATTATGCTATTATGCAATATGACATTATCAATCAACAGCCTACATCATCAGAAAAGCAACCATCCATTGGGCTAGAGTGCTGTGATTTCCATTGGTCACTGGGCTGCCTGTTCTGTCAGTCTTCCCAGCCCTTATCACATGTCACAATTCATGTTTCCATGATGACTACCACTATCAACAAAACTCTGATACCATGGAAACAGTACTGGAATTGTTTAGCAACAGGCAAACCAGCCTAAATAAAATGTGTTTTGTATTTGTATACACACTTTCTTTAAAATGAAAACAAGTGAAATTACTGTGATATTGTATTAGGCAGAATCACATTGTGTTCTATCCTTTCCAATATTTCTAAGCAGATTTTCTGTCTGGAATCGACCCACAGTATTAGTACTCTAACTTAGGCCTATGCAAATAAGCAAATTGAAAACTTCTTCCACCTCTGGTCATTTAGTATTCAGATCCGGGACTCAGCCAGGAAATCTGGACTCATCCGAGAATGAACTTTAAGAAAAGACCAAGAATTAATATGTGCAGCTTCCCTGCAAATTTCTGCTGTGGGAACCGGGGACTAAAACATATCAACCAGCCATGACAAACATCCGAAATTAAAATGAATTTAGCCTACCTGTCAAGTCCAGGGACGGTGTAGGTCATAGCACACGGATGGATATATCAACTTCCCCGTCATCGATCGCTCATTACAGTTTTTTTCGATTGCTAAACGACAGTGGGCACAACTGGAGTCAAATGTGCAAAACTCAAACTACAGTCTGCACTACCTACAGTCACCTGAGCTAAACAGTTCACATCACCTGCAAAACTCATTCAAAGCAACACAACTCTTCACACACGTCTCAAACAGTATGCACAGGCCTCACTGAGATAACACACACTGTCACTCAGAACACACTGAGGGTAAAAACACTAGCATCAAACACCAATACAGAAATTACAAACTTTCTCATCTTTACAGTTTGAACAATTTGAGTGACTTGACACTACTCAATAGTTTATTTAAGGAAAAAATATAGATTGTATAGCATACCAATTTTTACATAAGGTAAACAAGAAGGAATGAAAATCAGCAGTTTTCTTCAATAAAGTATTTTGTCTCTAGTAATTTATGGAATTACTGGGGAAAAAGGTACATAAAAAAGGTAAAAAGGTACATAACAGTACCAACGAATAGTGTGACTAATCCTGCCTCTCTCCAGCATCATGTGGCAAGTTTTTTTCATCACATTGGATGTCTGCATCATCTCTAAATACAAATGAATGTGGTGTTTCTATTGCTTTCACCTCCATTACTTTCTGAAAAAAGGTAAGAATGCAGTTTTACTATTGTAAAGATATTGTGTTTTTCACTTTTTTTTTATAGCTGTGTACATAACCTCAGACATCTTACCTGGACATATTGGTATCTTTGCTCTTTTACCCGTTTCTCTCAAACAGTACAGTGTAGAATTGTTTCATTCTTATTTGGTGTTTGTATACAAAAAAAGACTTTCTGAGCTTTCTCTGTATAAATACCATATATGTTCACTAACTAGTCTAAAATAAGACACTTGCTAGCTTTCAGCTAAAGTTGCAATCAGCAGTGTTTGATAGGCACCAGACTGAAATCTATTCAGTTTTGAATGTGTGGTTAACAGTTTTGACAGCAGTGTGTTAGCATTTCAACAAAGTGCTGTAAATCTACAGTGTTGTGCACGTTGTGGTTAAAGTCATGGGATAAGTGTGTAGAGTTTTGAAAACTGTGTTCAAGCAATGAAAAATGAACTAGAGTTTGGTCCACATGAACTGCTGCTGTGCAGACTGTAGTTAGAGTTTTGCACATGTGACTCCAGTTGTGCCCGCTGTCGTTTAGCAATCGAAAAAAACTGTAATAGGTAACACTCTCACTGAGCCTTCGTCACACAAAGCTCTGTGGATAATAAAAAAGTCTACGTGTAATCCACAAGAAGTTGAAAACTGACAAGCAGTCCTCCTCAACACTTTCTCTTTCGAGAGGGAGCGCCTTGCTTCAACAGGTTAGTTTGCATTGCAAAGATGCTCAAGGAGATTATTATCGTCTCCTTGTTTACTGCAGTGTAAACAAGAGTAGCCTACGATAATAATCATGTTCCCCTGGCTACAAGTGAATGCACGATGGGTGTACTAGGCCAGTTATTACGGTTTAGCTCATTTGTTAAATATTCATCTCTCTTCAACACATCTGGTTGCGTGAACCACTGAGGCCATAAATCGTCATGTAATTTGTTCACTAAAACAGGAAGTTGTAGATAAGACCATTGGTACTTATCAGTATTTTTCTTTTTCAATAGGCCAGTCTGACTGACAGGCGCACACACACACATGCACGCACGCACGCTCTCTCACTCACACTCTCACACACACTCACACACACACACGCACGCACACACACACAAATATAAATATTGATATAAATAAATATGAATATTCCATATGCCATTTGCCCCCTTTCATCCGCCTTACATACACACTTACACAGGGAGAGCATTTTCAAACACCCTCACTCTGACATACACTCCCACAGACACACACATGGGTGTGCTGTGTGTGCACACACACTTTAGCATCTCCATCACTCATAACCTTCATAAACAGTTAACCGTTTACCGCCCCAGGCTGCTGGTGCATACACGCCTTTGGACCATGCCTAGCCGTTGGTTAACCAGTGGTGGAATGTAACTAAGTACATTTACTCAAGTAAAAATGGTGAGGTACTTGACTTGGGTCTTTTCTTGTCATGCCACTTTCTCCTACTACTCCGCTACTTCAGAGAGAAATATTGTACTTTTTACTCCACTACATTCATCTGACAACTATAGTTACTAGTTACTTTACACATTAAGACTTTTGCACACCAAAATACATGTAGGCCTAGTTTATAAAATATGTTTTATAATAAATTAAACTCCCCACCATTTACATCTGAAATGATTAACCAATCAAACACTTGATTAGACACAACTGTCTGGATTGTTTCCAGTTTCTAATGTGAGGATATTTCTGCATTGAGTACTTTAAATACTTTAAGTACATTTTCCTGATGATACTTACGCTACAAACTTTTACTTAATTAACATTTTCATTGCAGGACTTTTACTTGTACCAGAGTATTTTTACAGTGTGGTATAGCCGACTTTTGCTGAAGTAAAGGATCGGAGTAGCTACTTGCTCCACCACTGCTGTTAACCTGTTAATCTCTACAGAGAAGAGTTAGTGTGTCCCTCCCAGTACATTAGGCTTCTGGTCTAATTCTGACATCTACTGTTCAGATCAGTCTGTTGCTAGAACTCAATACACTTATTTAATAACAGAGTGAGCAGCTCTCGTTTATATTTTCCTCCGCCCTGATTATTGCAGCACTTTATCTTGGCACACATCTGTTGGGCGGTAACAAACCGGTTTGAGCTTCCTTATACTGGCTCCCAGTATGTTTAAGAAAGTATGTTAATACCTTATTGATTAGGCTACTTTGAAAGCTCTGGGCCTATAGTACAAATATTACAAGTAAACTTCCAATATACATCAGTATTGGTTGCTCTGAGCAAACTGACTTTTTCCTTTTTTTTTGGTGTTCCAACTAGTCCACTTTGTAACCTTATTTATATAGAAGTATACCTATGAGACTGTTATTGTTTAGAGGTGGATCCTGTGCAAGTAATATGTAGCCTACTTACCACTAGTTATATATACATGACTACAAATTAATTTAGTATATGCTAGAACTTAAGTTATTATGCTATTATGACTGATTATATATGACATAAACAATCAACAGCTTACATCATCAGAAAAACAACCACCCATTGGGCTAGAGTGCTGTGATTTCCATTGGTCACTTCCCAGCCCTTGTCACATGTCACAATTAATAGGCTCGTTCGAGATGAGCCAGATCTGCGCCGAATCGATCACCGGCGATCGGCGCCCAATGCATGCCGGTTAGATTTGTGTCCGACTTGATCCCGACTTGCTCTGACGTCATGCACACGTGGGCAACGATAATCTCACGAGACCAAGGCGGCCGCAGTTCTGAGACGCAGGTAGCGCAGTTGCTTTTCACCAACTGCAAGAGCCAGGCGGACGCAGGTGGACCCAGGGCATGCTGGGAAACGCCGGCCTCTCAGCTGATCAAACAGCTGATTGGTTCAGAATCGACTCAACATGATGACGTTTTATATAAACTTTTTATTGATTTTCAATCGGAGGGATTTTAACTGCGATTTGTCTGATTTAAAGGCTGATTCTGTACAGAACACATGCTGTGTGGCTGATAGTGATGTTTAAAAGTCAGAGAGACTAAATCTGTTCAGATTACGGATCATCTACAGTCTGTTGTTTATTAAAATCAGCAACAGATCGCATGTAGAGAATTTTGACAGCTACTTTGTCATAATAAAAACAACTGGAGACTGTGTAGGAGCTGATATAGGGGTCTGATAACATTTTATTAAATCGGAATCGGACCACCGTGTTTCTGTCACTTCCTGTTCAGCCTGAAGGCTGCTGGAGTCAGCTGGAAAACTGTCCGACTTGAGAGCGGACTTTTATCACCGCCCCCGCTGCTGCCGCCTGCTCTCGTCTACTTTACAGGCGAGGCGCAGTTCATCTCGAACGAGCCTAATGTTTCCATGATGACTACCACTATCAACAACACTGACTTCGGTAAAGTTAGACAGAAATTGGCAGATTCGCAAGATTCGCGGGTTTGCGGTTCAATAAATCATAAGCGAAACGTGTTACTTACACAATAGGCAGCTCTATCTAACCGTAGGAAGGTAGACAACAAGCTACAACCCGGTTTTTATCCGAAAGTACCGTCTACATATGTGAATGAATGCAATGCACCCCTGTGAGCGTTCAGCTTTCATCCGAGCGTCTAGGGACCGTCTACAAAGTGCAAAACCGAAAGTGGATACAAAGATAAGAATTCAACAGCTTCACTGTTATTGAGCCTAGCTCTTCCAAAATCACTCTACACATCTAGGGCCTCCCTCTGAACATACTACACTGACTATTTTTTGGAAATATGGCTCAGCCTATTTTTAATGAATTTGTATTGGAAATAATTCAATACCGTCAATGCTATTGAGTCTAGCTCTTCCAAAATCACTCCACATATCTAGGGCCTCCTTACTAACATACTACACCATCGTATGTTGGGAAAGCAGGCCCAGCTTATTTTTTTATATTTTTTATTGGGGATAACATCCAATAGCTTCACTGTTATTGGGCCTAGTGCTTCCAAATTTACTCCACACATCTGGGGGCTCTTTACTAACATACTACACCATCTTATGTTGGTATAGCTGGCTTTGTCTATTTTTAAGGGATTTTTATTGTAGAAAAATGCAATACCTTCACTGTTATTGAGCCTAGTGCTTCCAAATTTACTCCACACATCTGGGGGCTCCTTACCAACATACTACACCATCTTATGTTGGTATAGCAGGCCCTGTCTATTTTTAAAGGATTTTTATTGTAGAAAAATGCAATAGCTTCACTGTTATTGGGCCTATAGCTTCCAAATTTACTCCACACATCTGGGGGGTCCTTACCAACATAGTACACCATCTTATGTTGGTATAGCTGGCTTTGTCTATTTTTAAAGGATTTTTATTGGGGATAACATCCAATAGCTTCACTGTTATTGAGCCTAGTGCTTCCAAATTTACTCCATACATCTGGGGGCTCCTTACCAACATACTACACCATCTTATGTTGGTATAGCGGGCCCTGTCTATTTTAAAGGATTTTTATTGTAGAAAAATGCAATAGCTTCACTGTTATTGGGCCTAGTGCTTCCAAATTTACTCCACACATCTGGGGGTCCTTACCAACATACTACACCATCTTATGTTGGTATAGCTGGCTTTGTCTATTTTTAAAGGATTTTTATTGGGGATAACATCCAATAGCTTCACTGTTATTGAGCCTAGTGCTTCCAAATTTACTCCACACATCTGGGGGCTCCTTACCAACATACTACACCATCTTATGTTGGTATAGCAGCCTCAGTCTATTTTTAAAGGATTTTTATAGTTGAAAAATGCAATAGCTTCACTGTTATTGGGCCCAGTGCTTCCAAATTTACTCCACACATCTGGGGCGCCCCTTACCAACATACTACACCATATTATGTTGGTATAGCAGGCTCTGTATATTTTAAAGGATTTTTATTGTAGAAAAATGCAATAGCTTCACTGTTATTGGGCCTATAGCTTCCAAATTTAATCCACACATCTGGGGGTCCTTACCAACATAGTACACCATGCGTTTGTTGGTATAGCTGGCTTTGTCTATTTTTAAAGGATTTTTATTGGGGATAACATCCAATAGCTTCACTGTTATTGAGCCTAGTGCTTCCAAATTTACTCCACACATCGGGGGGTCCTTACCAACATACTACACCATCTTATGTTGGTATAGCTGGCTTTGTCTATTTTTAAAGGATTTTTATTGGGGATAACATCCAATAGCTTCACTGTTATTGAGCCTAGTGCTTCCCAAATTTACTCCACACATCTGGGGGCTCTTTCCAACATACTACACCATCTTATGTTGGTAGTAGGCGCCTCAGTCTATTTTAAAGGATTTTTATAGTTGAAAAATGCAATAGCTTCACTGTTATTGGGCCTAGTGCTTCCAAATTTACTCCACACATCTGGGGGCTCCTTACCAACATACTACACCATATTATGTTGGTATAGCAGGCTCTGTATATTTTTAAAGGATTTTTATTGTAGAAAAATGCAATAGCTTCACTGTTATTGGGCCTATAGCTTCCAAATTTACTCCACACATCTGGGGGCTCCTTACCAACATACTACACCATCTTATGTTGGTATAGCTGGCTTTGTCTATTTTTAAAGGATTTTTATTGGGGATAACATCCAATAGCTTCACTGTTATTGAGCCTAGTGCTTCCAAATTTACTCCACACATCTGGGGGGTCCTTACCAACATACTACACCATCTTATGTTGGTATAGCTGGCTTTGTCTATTTTAAAGTTTTTTGTGGGATAACATCCAATAGCTTCACTGTTATTGAGCCTAGTGCTTCCAAATTTACTCCACACATCTGGGGGCTCCTTACCAACATACTACACCATCTTATGTTGGTATAGCAGCCTCAGTCTATTTTTAAAGGATTTTTATAGTTGAAAAATGCAATAGCTTCACTGTTATTGGGCCTAGTGCTTCCAAATTTACTCCACACATCTGGGGGCTCCTTACCAACATACTACACCATATTATGTTGGTATAGCAGGCTCTGTATATTTTTAAAGGATTTTTATTGTAGAAAAATGCAATAGCTTCACTGTTATTGGGCCTATAGCTTCCAAATTTACTCCACACATCTGGGGGGTCCTTACCAACATAGTACACCATCGTATGTTGGTATAGCTGGCTTTGTCTATTTTTAAAGGATTTTTATTGGGGATAACATCCAATAGCTTCACTGTTATTGAGCCTAGTGCTTTGAGCCTAGTCTCTATCACATCTGGGGGCTACTTAACATACTACACCATATTATGTTGGTATAGCAGGCTCTGTATATTAGCTTTTTTTGTTGAAAAATGCAATAGCTTCACTGTTATTGGGCCTAGTGCTTCCAAATTTACTCCACACATCTGGGGGCTCCTTACCAACATACTACACCTTTTAGGTGTAGTATTTTAACAACCGGAATATTGAACACCCCACCCCTCAAAATCCATTGATATGTTTTGTTATGTGATAAGATGATGCCCAATAACAGTGAAGCTATTGCATTTTTCTACAATAAAAATCCTTTAAAAATAGACAGGGCCTGCTATACCAACATAAGATGGTGTAGTATGTTGGTAAGGAGCCCCCAGATGTGTGGAGTAAATTTGGAAGCACTAGGCCCAATAACAGTGAAGCTATTGCATTTTTCAACTATAAAAATCCTTTAAAAATAGACAAAGCCAGCTATACCAACATAAGATGGTGTAGTATGTTGGTAAGGAGCCCCCAGATGTATGGAGTAAATTTGGAAGCACTAGGCCCAATAACAGTGAAGCTATTGCATTTTTCTACAATAAAAATCCTTTAAAAATAGACAGGGCCTGCTATACCAACATAAGATGGTGTAGTATGTTGGTAAGGACCCCCCAGATGTGTGGAGTAAATTTGGAAGCACTAGGCCCAATAACAGTGAAGCTATTGCATTTTTCTACAATAAAAATCCTTTAAAAATAGACAGGGCCTGCTATACCAACATAAGATGGTGTAGTATGTTGGTAAGGACCCCCCAGATGTGTGGAGTAAATTTGGAAGCACTAGGCCACAATACAGTGAAGCTATTGCATTTTTTCAACAAAAAATCTTTTAAAATAGACTGAGGCTGCTATACCAACATAAGATGGTGTAGTATGTTAGTAAAGAGCCCCCAGATGTGTGGAGTAAATTTGGAAGCACTAGGCCCAATAACAGTGAAGCTATTGCATTTTTCAACTATAAAAATCCTCCTTAAAAATAGACAAAGCCAGCTATACCAACATAAGATGGTGTAGTATGTGTTAGAAGAGCCCCGCAGATGTGTGGAGTAAATTTGGAAGCACTAGGCCCAATAACAGTGAAGCTATTGCATTTTTCAACTATAAAAATCCTTTAAAAATAGACAGGGCCTGCTATACCAACATAAGATGGTGTAGTATGTTGGTAAGGACCCCCCAGATGTGTGGAGTAAATTTGGAAGCACTAGGCCCAATAACAGTGAAGCTATTGCATTTTTCTACAATAAAAATCCTTTAAAAATAGACAGGGCCTGCTATACCAACATAAGATGGTGTAGTATGTTGGTAAGGACCCCCCAGATGTGTGGAGTAAATTTGGAAGCACTAGGCCCAATAACAGTGAAGCTATTGCATTTTTTCTACAATAAAAATCCTTTAAAAATAGACTGAGGCTGCTATACCAACATAAGATGGTGTAGTATGTTAGTAAAGAGCCCCCAGATGTGTGGAGTAAATTTGGAAGCACTAGGCCCAATAACAGTGAAGCTATTGCATTTTTCAACTATAAAAATCCTTTAAAAATAGACAAAGCCAGCTATACCAACATAAGATGGTGTAGTATGTTCGTAAAGAGCCCCCAGATGTGTGGAGTAAATTTGGAAGCACTAGGCCCAATAACAGTGAAGCTATTGCATTTTTCAACTATAAAAATCCTTTAAAAATAGACAAAGCCAGCTATACCAACATAAGATGGTGTAGTATGTTAGTAAAGAGCCCCCAGATGTGTGGAGTAAATTTGGAAGCACTAGGCTCAATAACAGTGAAGCTATTGGATGTTATCCCATATAAAAATTCATAAAAAATCGGCTGAGTCAGATTCTCAAAAGGTGGCGGGTGTAGTATGTTCAGAGGGAGGCCATAAATGTGTGGAGTGATTTTGGAAGAGCTAGACTCAACAACATTGACGGTTTTGAATTGTTCCCCAATAAAAACATATTAGAAATAGGCTGAGCCAGATTTTCAAAACTTAGAGGGTGTATTATGTTCAGAGGGGCCCACATGTGTTGATTGGAATATGAAGTGCTATAAATATCATGGTATAACAATAAATTCATTACTAAGTTTAAGATTTTCAAAACTTGTGGTGTAGTATGTTCAGAGACAGGCCCTAGATGTGTGGAGTGGTTCTGGAAGAGCTAGACTCAATATCATTGACGGTATTGACATATTTCACAATAAAAATTCATTATAAATAGGCTGAGTAAGATTTTCAAAACTTAGTTGGTGTAGTATGTTCAGAGGGAGGTCATAGATGTGTGGAGTGATTTTGGAAGATCTAGACTCAATAGCATTGATGGTATTGAATTATTTCCAATACAAATTCATTAAAAATAGGCTGAGCCATATTTCCAAAAAATAGTCAGTGTAGTATGTTCAGAGGGAGGCCCTAGATGTGTAGAGTGATTTTGGAAGAGCTAGGCTCAATATCATTGATGGTATTGACATATTTCACAATAAAAATTCATTATAAATAGGCTGAGTAAGATTTTCAAAACTTAGTTGGTGTAGTATGTTCAGAGACAGGCCCTAGATGTGTGGAGTGGTTCTGGAAGAGCTAGACTCAATATCATTGACGGTATTGACATATTTCACAATAAAAATTCATTATAAATAGGCTGAGTAAGATTTTCAAAACTTAGTTGGTGTAGTATGTTCAGAGACAGGCCCTAGATGTGTGGAGTGGTTCTGGAAGAGCTAGACTCAATATCATTGACGGTATTGACATATTTCACAATAAAAATTCATTATAAATAGGCTGAGTAAGATTTTCAAAACTTAGTTGGTGTAGTATGTTCAGAGGGAGGTCATAGATGTGTGGAGTGATTTTGGAAGATCTAGACTCAATAGCATTGATGGTATTGAATTATTTCCAATACAAATTCATTAAAAATAGGCTGAGCCATATTTCCAAAAAATAGTCAGTGTAGTATGTTCAGAGGGAGGCCCTAGATGTGTAGAGTGATTTTGGAAGAGCTAGGCTCAATAACAGTGAAGCGGTTGAATTTTTATCTTTGTATCCACTTTCGGTTTTGCACTTTGTAGACGGTCCCTAGACGCTCGGATGAAAGCTGAACGCTCACAGGAATGCATTGCATTCATCCACATATGTAGACGGTACTTTCGGATAAAAACCGGGTTGTAGCTTGTTGTCTACCTTCCTACGGTTAGATAGAGCTGCCTATTGTGTAAGTAACACGTTTCGCTTATGATTTATTGAACCGCAAACCCGCGAATCTTGCGAATCTGCCAATTTCTGTCTAACTTTACCGAAGTACAACACTGTGAGACCATGGAAACAGTACTGGAATTGTTTTTAAAAAAGTGGCAGACTGAGCCTAAAGAATTTTTTTTTGTATTTGGAAACACACTTTCTTTAAAATGAAAGTGAAATTACTGCGATATTGTATTAAGCAGACTCACATTGTGTTCTATCCTTTATTTCTAAGCATATTTTCTGTCTGGAATCAACCCTGGATATTAGTAGCCTACTCTAACTTAGGCCTAAGCAAATAAGCAAATTGAAAACTTCTTCCACCTCTGGTCATTTGGTATTCAGATCCTGGACTCAGCCCGGAAATCTGGACTCATCCCAGAATGAACTTTAAGAAAAGACCAAGAATTAATATGTGCAGCTTCCCTGCAAATGTCTTGCTGTGGGAACCGGGGACTAAAACATATCAACCAGCCATGACAAACATCCGAAATTAAAATGAATTTAGCCTACCTGTCAAGTCCAGGGACGGTGTCGGTCATAGCGCACGGATGGATAGATCTCCTTTCCCGTCATCGATCGCTCATTAATAAGATACGACAAGTTACAGACCTGACTCTCACTGAGCCTTGGTCACACGACGCTCTATGGATAATGAATAAAAAAAGTCTACGTGTAATCCACAAGAAGTTGAAAACTGACCAGCAGTCCTCATAGGGAGGGAGCGCCTCTTGGGCAAGTTTGTTTGCAAAGCGAAAAAAGGAGGAACCCGAATATTATCATTTCCTTGTTTACTTTAGGCAGTGTAAAGAAGAGTAGCCTACGATAATAATCATGTTCCAAGTGAATGCACGATATGTGTACTAGGCCAGTTATTATGGTTTAGCTCATTTGTTAAATATTCTCTCTTCAACACATCTGAGGCCATACATCGTCATGTAATCTGTTCACTAAAACAGCAAGTTGTAGATAACACCATTGGTGCTTATCAGTATTTTTCTTTTTCAATAGGCCAGTCTGACTAACAGGCGCACACACGCACACACAAATGTAAATATTGATATAAATAAATATGAATATTCCATACCATTCGTCCCCTTTCATCCGCCTAACACGCACTTACCTATACACACACGCTTATACACAGGGAGAGCATTTTCAAACACCCTCACTCTGACATACTCTCACAGACACATAGTGTCACACACGCACACACACACACACACACACACACAGAGCCCTTCGGTTCCCTCAGCACGCACACACACACACACACACACACACACACACACACACACACACACACACACACACACACACACACACACACACACACACACAGAGCCCTTCGGTTCCCTCAGCACACACACACACACACACACACACACACACAAACGAGGATGCAGTGAGCCAGGCCTACGTGATCCCTGAGAATGTGAACAGCATTATAATCATAGATTGTTTTATATCTATGATTATAATCACGCCCGCCGATAGGGGGGGACAAACGGGTCTGTTGTCCCGGGCCCACAGTAGGGGCAGAACTGGGCCCTCATTAAATTATGGAAGAATTAAAAATCTTTTTTTTAAATAGGCCTATTTGTGGAAAAAAAAAAATATGTAGCATAATATTTGAATTACATAAAAGCGTTTTATTTGTTTTCTTCCTAATTGTCCTGGAAATGGTGGTCAAGAACCCCACCCCCACCCCCAACATAAAAATGGTTTGGCCACTGATCAAAATTTGATATTGTCACTTGATTTGAAGTTCAATACGCTCAAAATGTCCGGTCAGCACAAGTCCAGAGCTCGGAAAAGGAAAGAAAAGAGAAGAAGAAAATAGATCTCGTCCCGGGCCCAGGCAAGACTGTCAGCTGGCCTGATTATAATCGAATCGATTACACACTTAGGCTACGTCATGGATGTATTCACACACCCATTCTTCTGTTAATCACGTGGTACTAAAATCGAAAGCAAACTCACGTTGCCCTTGAATGACTTGGAGGAGCGAGAGCTGCTGTGTCGAGCAGAAACCGGTTCCAGATTCATTTTCAAACCGCCTGGATTCAGAAGGAAGGATTCTTTTTGGATTGTTTTTTTGGATGTTTTTGCTATGATGGGTGGTCGTGTGTTCCTCATCGCCGTCCTGCTGTCTTGTTGCGCAGGTAACTTTACGCATGACAAGTTTAATGTCTGTATCTTGATTGCTTAACGTTGCATCGCTATACTATACGGTTCAGAATGAGTGTAGTTATAAAATCTGTTATAAAGTCACTTGTATCTAAAACGATCTTCGCAAAAAGCGGTGGAGGAAAACCGGAAGTTGAAAAAATAAATAGCCATAGTCGTGTTTGTTTGTGATCACTGTCTTTATAAAATGATGTCCCCTTTTACATCACACAGCTACAGTGGAGGGAAAGTACTCAAATATTTGGTATAAATAGCCGAACAGTCCTGCATTCAACATGTTTACTTACAGTTTTTTTGATTGGTAAAAGACAGTGGGCACAACTGGAGTCACATGTGCATAACTCTTAACCAAAGTCTGCATTACCAACAGTCACCTGAGCTAAACAGTTCACATCACCTGCAAAACTCACTCACAGCAACACAACTCTCAGTGCAGCCAAACACTCAGAACAATCCTCACTGAGATAACACACACTGTCACTCAGAACACACTGAGGGTAAAAACACTAGCATCACACACCAATACAGAAAATACTAACTTTCTCATCTTTACAATTTGAACAAGTTGAGTGATTTGACACTACTCAACAGTTTATTTAAGGAAAAGATATAGATCGTATAATATACCAATTTTTACGTAAGGTAAACAAGAAGGAATGAAAATCAGCAGTTTTCTTCAATATAGATTTTGTCTCTGGTAATTTATGGAATTACCGGGGAAAAAAACTAAAGGTACTTACGTAAAAGTAACAAGGAATAGTGTAACTAATCCTGTCTCTCTCCAGCATCATGTGACAAGTGTTCTTCATCACATTGGATGTCTGCATCATCTCTAAATACACATGTATGTGGTGTTTCTGTTGCTTTCCCCTCCATTACTTTCTGAAAAACAGTAAGAATGCAGTTTTACTATAGTAAAGATATAGTGTTTTTCACATTGTTTTTATAGCTGTGTATAATAAAGCTGGGCAATATATCAATATGATATCGATATCGTGATATGAGACTAGATATCGTCTTAGATTTTGGATATCTTAATATCGTAATATGGCATAAGTGTTGTCTTTTCCTGGTTTTAAAGGCTGCATTACAGTAAAGTGATGTCATTTTCTGAACTTACCAGACTGTTGTAACTGTTCTATTGTTTGCCTTTACACACTTAGACATGATTATTCATCAAAAACCTCATTGAGGAAATATTTTGTGAAAGCACTGATAGTCAACACTACAATATCGTTGGCGGTATAGATATTGAGGTATTTGGTCAAAAATATCGTGATATTTGATTTTTCTCCATATCGCCCAGCCCTAGTGTATATAACCTCAGACATCTTCCCTGGACATATTGGTATCTCTGCTCTTTTCTCTGTTTCTCTCAAACGGTACAGTCTATAATTGTTTCATTCTTATTTGGTGTTTGTATACAAAAAAAGGCTTTCTGATCTTTCTCTGTATAAATACCGTATATGATCACTAACTAGTCTAAAACAAGACACCTGCTTAGGCTTTCAGCTAAAATTCCAATCAGCAGTGTTTGATAGGCACCAGACTGAAATCTCTTCTGTTTTGAATGTGTGGTTAACCGTTTTGACAGCAGTGTGTTAGCATTTCAACAAAGTGCTGTAAATCTACAGTGTTGTGTAGGTTGTGGTTAAAGTCATGTGATGCATGTGTAGAGTTTTGAAAACTGTTTTCAAGCAATGAAAAATGAACTAGAACTGAACTGCTGCTGTGCAGACGGTAGTTAGTTATGCACATGTGACTCCAGTTGTGCCCACTGTGGTTTAGCAATCGGAAAAAAACTGTAAATGTAAAAGTACAAAAGTATCAGCATCCAAATATAGAGTAAAAGTATTATGCAGAGTAATTATATCGCTGAATTACAGAGAGGCTATAATGTGTTCATCACGTTAAGGTTGTAGCTGGTGAAGGTGGAGCTAATTTTAATGAGTTTATACTTACTGCTCGGAAGTTTGAGTTCACACCCTGGGAATCAATCAAGTGAATAAAGTTTTATGTAAATCTATAATAATAAATCAAAATGTATTGGTTGTTTATATTTTATATCATTAAACAGAATCTGCAAAGTAACTAAAGTTTTCAAATAAATCTAATGAAGTAAATACAATATTTGCCTCTGAAACGTAGTGGAGTAGAAGTATAAAGTTGCAGAAAATCGAAATATTGGAGTACACGGTACAAGTATTCCCTTAGAATGTTGCCTAAGTACAGTACTTGAGTATATGTAGCCTAGGCTACTTTACTTTCCACCACTGCACAGCAATTACAGCAACTACAGTATTTACCTGTAAGGATCAACCTTGGCTACATGGCTAAACTATAGATAAGAATTGTGTGTTTTTAATTTTTTTTAAATTAAGTCAATATATACTCAAATTTAGATTGCGATTTCGATAATGGCTCCTAACGATCCCAAAAACAATGTAATCGAGAAAAACTATTATTTTGCGTATTACCTTTTTGCAAGTTAAACTCTTACTTTGTCTCGTGTTCTGAATGCCACGTGCACTTTAGCCCCTCCCCAAGGCTAGACTCACCCAGCCAACATTTGAGTATATTTTTTATATTCACAAAAAGGAAGAAGAATTAGGACCAAGACCAACTACAGCGACTAGTAATTGACTACACCCTGAGGAAGGCTCGAGCCGACACGTGCTGGTGTATTTTTTAATGTCTTGCCCTATTTCTTAAAGGCCTTTTTTTTAATCACTTTTTGTAATCAACCTTGAGTGCCTGGACAGTATTTCTTTTCCAAGACTTTCTTGGTCATAATTCTTCCTTTTTGTGAATTGTATACCCTTCCATGAGCACCGGTGGTTAAAAGAATACCAGCAGCGCTCCTGCCACTTCTTTCTACTTTTTATATTATTTAATTTAAGGTGTTAACTGTTTCACAGTTTTTTAAGTTCTGGAAATGCAACATCTTCCCCAAAGACGATGAGTAATCGTGATACATAATTGTGGTTTCAATATTGACCAAAGTAACCGTGATTATGATTTTTCCCATAATCCCGCAGCCCTTTTTTGTTCTTCCTACTGCTTCAGGCTGTACGTCCGTGGTACTTTGAGCTAAACGCTAACACCAGCGTGATGTTAAGGCCATATAATGTTTAGAAGGTTTACCTTCTCAGTTTAGGGTTTTAAATTTGAGGATGTTGGAAATGTCAGAGGTCTTGCAGGAATTTGGTCAGACACTTAAAGTTTTGGAGGAATGAATATTTCCACCAGATGAAGTTCGCTGGATGAAAAGTCCGGCAAAGTTCTTACAGTCACATCCTGTGGGAAACCTGAACGTCTGAGCCAAAGTTCATTGCCGTCCAAACAAGCATTGTTGAGACATTTGCTTCAAAACTACAAACGTCACCTTCCTTGTGACGCTAGAGGAAAATTCAGAGGATCACCAAAGTCTGTAGTGTGAGTGAAGTAGAAAAAACACCTTCCATACAGGTTGCAAAACACTGGAGTTGTTGAGTTACGTCAATTGACTTCCATTTTATGTCATTTTCAAAGATCTGAATGCCAAAGAGGAATTGAAAGCTGACATATTGTGTCTTGTGGTTTTGACATGAATCAGCATGACGCTGCTCACAGCCACACTGTTGTGAACTGCAAAACTGTCTTAGACGTTGTTCTCTGAAAACTTGAAACAACATGGATAGATAGGAGTACTGCAGGGGGTACGTGAAAATGTTAATTAAAAAATATGTCATGCATAATCCCTAAAATAATAATACTACAATAATGAATGAATTAAGTGATGGATTCTTAACATTTTAAATGTAACATTTACATTTTTTTGTTTAAAAAATGTTTTGCGCTGGTCAGGGGGTACTTGGCTTAAAAAAGCAATTCAAAGGGGGTACAATATTGAAAAAAGTTTGAGAAACACTGATGTAGCTGACTGCACATCCTAGTATGAGTGTGTGTGTATGCTGAGGGAACCTGGAAGGGCGCTGTGTGTGTGTGTGTGTGTGTGTGTGTGTGTGTGTGTGTGTGTGTGTGTGTGTGTGTGTGTGTGTGTGTGTGTGTGTGTGTGTGTGTGTGTGTGTGTGTGTGTGTCTGTGTGTCTGTGTGTCTGTGTGTCTGTGGGAGTGTATGTCAGAGTGAGGGTGTTTGAAAATGCTCTCCCTGTGCTCCCGGTGCTCTTGCAAAGGTTCAGTTGGCGTCTCCACAGAGGCTGGCTTTTGCTCGTTTCTTGAGTTGATTTTGTTGCTTTTAAGAAAAAAGAACTAATTGTTAGCTGTAGCGCTGCTCCCTCTTAGTCGATTAGTCGACTAATCATTTGTTTTGGTTTTAGTCAACTTAGATTTCTTTAGTCGATTAGTCATGTTTTATGCTTTTTTTATGCTGAGTGACTTATTTCCAAGAAACATATGAGCACATCTCTGGTAAACACAAGAATTAAAGTGGTGCTTTGCATGACTTTTTGAGGGAGAAACTCAGATTTACAGATCTGTCGATTAAATCAACTAATCGATTAGTCGATACAATTGAATGAGTGTTACTCGACTAAGAATTTCTTCAATCGAGCACAGCCCTAGTTAGCTGTTTAGGCTCGTCACTTTCTCCGCTCCTCTTCAATGTTACTACGAAGAAGCTTGCTACAGTTATGCTACATTATCGAGACCATGGAATGTTAATGTATATTACTCAGTAACAGGTGAGTAACATGTTCATGTTTTTTTTTCATTGCTAGGAAAAGCCTCGACGGATGGTGTATCGAAGATGTGGACCTCTGCTGGCCAATCGGTCATTCTTCCCTGCAACATCACTGTCAGTGTCAACGACGACGTCCCATCAGTAGAATGGTCTAAAGAAGGTCCGAAACCCGTTATCGCCTTCCTGTATCGGGACGGCTGCGAGACTTTCTCGGAGAAGAATTCGGTCTTCAAATACAGGACAAACCTCATCATGGGCGAACTGAAAAACGGAAACCTCTCGCTGAGGATTTCCCCCGTGCAGCTGTCCGATGCGGGGAAATACACGTGCAAGATCCCGGGACGGCCCCGGGAGATCGTTACAGTAGAGCTCTCTGTGGGTAAGCTAGGGGTGACCCCCCAAATAGTCGATGCTTGGCCAATGTCACAGTCGAATCTTTGCAGAGGCGTTATGAATTGAGGATCATGCCATGATTTGGGCTATATGGGGGTGCTCAATGACTGATTTTACATTCTGTATAACTACCTGTTTTCTCCCAATAAGTTAAATCTTTAGTGCGTAACTTTTTTTATATTAATGAACATTACATTCAAGCCATTGAGTTTAAACAAATCTAATTAAGTCTATCAGCTCCACAAAACTCTTTTTGTATTTCTCAGTATGGCTATGTTCAGAAACTGGTGAAGACTTGACAAATCTAATTTGACTATGTAAATTCTTAGTCTGGGACATAGGCGAGCTGTCAATCTGGCAGTTCTGGCGAATGCCAGAAGGGCCAATGCACTTTTGGGCTGCTGGGAAAAAGAAAAAAATGCGGCAACACTGGCGTTTCACACCAGTTTGAAATATAATATATACAAGACTGTACAGCTGCAGCCTGGAGCCTCCCGTCTGGTGCCGTCGGCCTTCTACTTTTCAAAATAAAAGCTTGCGTCTGGTCCACAATGTCTTCGTACTTTGGTGTTTTGGGTGTTAAAGAATGTAATAATATATTTTAAATGTGCAAGCATTTCAATCTTTCATCTGTTCTAAGATGGTGCAATGGTAGTTCATTTGAAAGTTTTATGAATTGCTTTAGTGTGTGTATTATTTTATTAGGAAAGCCTGTAAGTGCACCTCATGCTGCTGGTGCCATAATCTCATGTGAGCCTGGTTTTTTATTAATTATAAAGCACATAACGTCCCCAAATGAAATTGGGCCGGTAAGGGACAGAATTGCCATGGCCGAATTTTTGTCCCAGTCAGCCTCTGGTCTGGGACACCCCTAGGGTGAGCTATCCCATTGCATTATAGTCTCCTAGCATTAGCTTGTTTCCGTTATGGAGGAAGGTTTTGCCTTGGAGTGCTGCACAGGCCTCATTGCTACAGATCATGGTCAGGTGTGATACGTACGTTTGAATGGTTTATCATTAAACGTGTAGATTTCTGCCGCCAGGGGTCTTTTATATCAAAACAACACAAGACGCAGTTTATTGACTTAGTAAAGCTATCGTGGGATCATGGCAGTTGTTTTCTTCAACCCAGTGTTTCCTCTATGTTGACTTGACTGTGACGGGCCCCCCACGGAAACATTTCTGCCCCCCCACGGTATCAGAAATAGGGCTGCATTGTTAGAGTGCATGTCGGAGAATAGCGCGGTCACTCGGCAGAAAAAGGGGGAATGAAAAAAGAGACGCTGTGAGTATGATAAGCCAGTTGGGATTGTGTGTGTATGTCCTTGAGAACTGTAAGTCGTATAACTTATGTTGTCAGTTCATTTAAGCCTGGTCTTGCAAATTTAAATTAAGATAACTGGTAATTTTCGTTATTTGTATTCTTCACCTGCTAGCTGAATTGCACGTGGCTGTTGATTCGATATAATAGCGATTGCTCACGTTTGTATTTTAGGTGCATTATTTACATGCTGAAGTAGTTACCCTGCATTAAGATAATGTAATTAATAGTGGGTTTATTGTTATTTGCTACAGAATGCTTAGCCTATATGTCAAGATCAAAGTTGGCCTATATATTATCTCAAAAAATACAGTTCAATGACAACTGAAAATATGCCTCATTGTGTGTGTGAATAGAGGTGAATAAATATACAGTATTTGTTTGTGTTGCAGCGAAGTGTCAGTTCCGTGTCATGGGTGGAGAATGGGGGGGGGTTCGGACCTGCCCCCACTGCTAAAAACAAATCCTAAAGGAAACACTGTCAACCACTGTTGGCGTCAGCAGTCAGCTTCTCCTGGTTAGGATTCCTAGTTTCCCAGTTTTTATTGGAAATAAGTTTGCTTAGCTGGTTTCTCTGATAACTTCAGATCCAGATGCCTCATGACTAAAATCTAAAAGGTTGAAATATAGAGTTAAAAAACGACCAAGATAGGTGACCATATGTAACGGACTATTACCATACATAAGTGATAAATCAAAATATAGAACACGGTGTAGTCCATTTTAGACATTTTAATGCAGAAAAATGACACATCTTTTAAAGAAATGGGTAGAGATTTTGAGAAATAATCGCTTTCTTGCTGGGAGTTATATGAAGAATATCAATACCACTCTGATAATTTACTGTATCAGTTCAATAGAAAGCTACCGTATATCATAAAGACAGCAGCCTTGTTCCGTGTAAAGGTAGCCAAATCTTCCAACCAGCCCCTCTATACCTCTTTAATTAACACGTCATATCTTGTTTGTTTAAGGTGTTAAAAAAAAAAAAAAGATTCTTTTGTCCCAGTCCATCCCTGTTGTCTAGATTGATAATTAATATGATTTTGACAGAAATGTTGAAAGTACACCTTGTATAATTCTTCTTTTTGTAGGGGCAGCCTCTGAGCCAAAACTCTCCGTAGTTTCAGCTGCGGACGATGCAGTGACTCTGCAGTGTGAAATCTGGAACTGCTGGTTCCCGACGCCTGAGATAACGCTTCTTGATGTTCAGGGAAACGTCATCCGTGCCGAAGACACAAAGACTCATCTCGATTCCAGAATGGGATGTTACAACGCCACGAGGAGAGCGACTGTGCAGACTGCCAACAGGTTCTATATCCGATTTATACGCGCGTATGTTCTATAATAGATGTATGAAAGGTTGTCATGTACTTTACTTCCCTCGCGTAACACAGTGAGACTGAAATACAGTCTGCTCATCGCTCCACACAGACCGGATGGTTTCATCTGCTGCCTTTTTTCCTGCACAGACCTTGACATGTATTAACTAAAAACAAACTAAACGTATCTTTGCATCTCAGGGTCACCTGCAGAGTTCACCAGCCTGAGATAAACGAGACGAGGGTCACAGAGATTAACCTACCAGGTACGCTGGAGCTTTAACAATCCACCTGTATGGCATGAATGCTTTTCCTAATACTATCATTTTTCTCTAGTTTTGGCTCTTGTGTTTTACAGAAAGAAATGTCTTGTCCTAATCTGAGATGATAGGAGAATAATAGGATGATGGCATGATAAGATAATGAGGACGGCTGTATATAAGCCTCCAAAAGGGTGGTTCCTTCAATGAAGGAGAGTCTCATGTCATTAAACTGCAGCCACGTTTCCTTCACTTGCTTCCTTTCCTCGCGTAGTCCATCCCACCGAGGAAGCATGGGAGAGATGCGAGGAAATCATGCAAGGAGAGAGGAAATGAAAATTGTTTTTTTTTAGAGGGATGAGAAGTCCTTTCCTCTGAAGCGTCACATGAATTTCGTCAGCTGTTTGGGGCGGCGTTAGCAGCGGCTTTCAGCTGCACGGCTTCCGGGAAGGCTGCTCTCTGTATCCTCGCTCATAGCTCCTCAGAGATCCCTCCTCCATCCTCGCTCATAGCTCCTCAGCGATCCATCCTCCATCCTCGCTCCACAGGGCAGGATAAGAGCGGCCTTTTTATCTTCAACTCCTCATGTGTGGTCAGGTGACCTCTGTTTGGCGAATTATAACACTTTATTTTCATTTCAGATGAATGCATCGGATCCTGCACTCAAAACACTATCATCGCTGTTGCAGTTACCATGATCCTATCATGTGCATTAACTGCCCTCCTATACAAGAAATGTGGCCACTCTGGTAAGTCGGTAACACTTTGTTTGTTGAGAGGAGATAAGACGTGTTTTTGTCTGTAGCTGCTAAATCCCAAAATTCACCCCCAGCTTCTTCGGCCAAGTACTTCCAAGACACAGCTATGTGTACAGTATGTGTGATTATAGCTGCTTGTGTATGTATATTTGTACCACTCGGGGGCGCCAAAGCTGTTTTGCTTAGCTTCTGGTGATTAACCAACGGCAGCTGATTGACAATAAAAGCCTTTAGAGCAGTGGTGTAGTCTAATGTATTGTAGTGGGTGTACTGTACTGTATATAAATATATTGGCCTATATATATGGGCCAGAAACTGCCTTTGGGGGATGGGGGGCATATCATAGTGGGGAGTCTGGCTGTCCTGCCCCCAGGGTTATTATTATAAAGACTTCATTTCCTGCATTCAGATAACTGTAGAAATACCTTTTATTGAGTCTATGCGAAGAAGCAAAAACACATATGACAATTCAAAATATATCAAAAATATAAAGCAAAGTCTGTTGTTGCGTGTCATTGGGCATTTTTAAGTGGGTATATGGAAATCCAGGCGCTTTCTTAGTGGGTATACCTGCATATCATGTAGACTACACCACTGCTGTACAGCAAGTAAAAGTGGTGACGTAGAGCTTTTAATGTGCACCAGACACAGGAAGAATTGAGTTTAATTCAAACCGCAGTGACGGCATATCAGGAAACATTCTTTTATTTCTCGTGTTTCTATTTTGTTTGATCATTTATAACAATAGTTGTAAACGGAAATGTCAGTGATAAAGTGATACATGTTTCTTTGTGTTTTCCACACAGTGGGTGGACATGAAATGCATAAAAGTCCAACACAATGCAATGTAGAAGGTCACCGGCCGGGTGACCACGTTGGAAATGCCTCCACTGAGCCTGTGATGTCGAACCTTCATGACAAAGAAGAAGAGATCCGCCGACTGACTGAAGAACTGAATCACCTCAGATCTAAACAGTGTGTTGCGTGCCAGCATGGCCAGCCTACAGTCGACAGCAGTCCTTCCAAATCTTCAACGGAGGTCTCCAAACCCGCTAACCCTGACCCAAACCAGTCTCCCCACAGCAACCATCCAAAAGCAGCGACCTCAACCAACGGCAACCGTCCAAAACCTGGCAAAAAAGATTCAAAACATGCCGTCTCCATACACATTCCAGCATCCGGCCGCGACGGCAGTCCCGCTCCTCTGACAGACAGCGCTGCTTCTTCAGCTTTCCCTTCAGATCCAACGCATGTTGGCCGTTCGATGAGCATGTCGGAGCCCCGTCCCCGTCCAAACAGCGCCAAGACCCAACGCAGATACTCCACCTCAGGCCTGTCCAACCGCTTTAGTCCTCTGGAAAACTTATCTGAAGAAGATGCGGAGCCGTTGCTGTAAATGAAAACGGAGCGGATTGAGATCTGATGTTTCCCTCTTTTAGCAAAATCACAAACTAAAACCTGAGGTCAGTGCTGAAAGAAGGAAGTCAGTTCTTTTACACGAGTAAAAGTAGAAATACCACAGTGTTAAAATACTCTGTTGTAAGCAAAGGTCCTGCATGCATTCTTTTTACCCCTATTATGCTTTTGGGGATTTTTGCCACCTTTAAGTGTGTTATATCGTATTTTTGTGTATATAATAGATGTATAAAGTAAAAAACAACAACATTCAGTCTAAAGCTTGGATCGGGCCCAAAAAATCAAGCCCGCCCGTGCACGTTGTGTCCGAGCCCGGCCCGCCAGAGCCCGATTTATAATTTTTTTTAATATGTGGGCCGTTATAACTGACGCTCTCAACTACAATTCTGAGTTGTTTGAACTACAGAAATCTGTTTAGAATTATCTTAATAAATAATGCCCGATGACCCGGCCCGTGGGATTCGGGCAGAGAATCTAAACTCTAATTCACTCCACATGGAGCTTTCTCTCGCACAGACAGCACTTTTTCTCAACTGCCTGAAAACGGCTCATCCACATTCCTCTTTGAAATTCCTCAATTAATGATATCACTGATAGGCCTGTAACAATTCCGAATGTTGCTGTACAACTACTTGTCTCAGAAATAATTGCGATTAACAACATAATTGTCTCTTTCAGTCAATTAAAAATAATGTTTATTTATTTATTACTTTTCCAAACAAAATACAGTTCTGAATGAATCCCAGGATATATCTTTTGGTTATGTCACTGTTATTTGACCCAGATAATGTACACCTCTTTATTATCATAAAAGCATTATCATTTTTTCTTAAATGAACATAAAATTGACAATAGTACATTATTATATAGTTTTCCCGACCTTTGCTTATGTCAGCAATTAATTGCGGTTAAACAAAGTAACAATTGCGATTAGACATATTATATAATAATTGTTACAGGCCTAGTCACTGATTGAGAATGCCAGCCCAGTCTTTCATCTGTGCTGCCCATTGGTGCTGCCTGAGCAAGCACAGCGCCCAGAGGCTTGTTTGAATTTGGGGTTGACCAATCTCAACAGAGTGGGCCAGCTGACCAATCAGAGCAGACTGGGCTTTTCAGGAAGGCGGGCCAAGAGCTCAGACAGACAGACTGTTTCAGGTGAAGGCACTTCAGCAATGTAGCCTGGAAATCCAGGCCTAAATCCGAAAGATTAAGGGTCTGGCATTGAGTAATGAAAATGGGCCAACTCGAGGGGCGGCACCAAGCATGCATTTGAAAATCTCACTGCACGCAATTGGATAACACTACGACCAATCACAACAATACAAGTGGTGACGTATCCATACGCTTAGCTACCAGCCGAGCTAATTGGTAGATTAAACTGTTGTCATCTGTTTAGCTCGCCTCTGGCCCGCCTATATCCGATACACCGATGTGATTGGTCCAGCTCGACTACAAGGTCGTAGTTAATGACTGAATGGCAGAGTGACTTGCTGAGCAAATTCAAATTGTGCTCTCGCAGGGTGGCAGCAATGGGCAGTATGAGAAACATTATACGTTTTTTGAACATCAAAGTATGTAAACCTACTCCAGTAGACCCCAAGAGTACACATATGACCCTGAAAAGGAGTAGAATAGGGGCTCTTTAAAGGAACAGTGAGTAGGATTTTCCTAAAAATCAATGTATAGACTATAAAAATAATCCCTCTGAATCATCACTTATGACCCACTTGAAGTGTGTGGTGGTGCTTATTTAGTTTGGAACGTTTGGGACGTTTCTGGGCAACAACCTCTAAAAACCTAGCGACCAGGTTCCAGACTGTAACCACACACATCCAAGAGCAAGCTATGAAAATGGCAGATGGTGCAGAAAACAAAACAAATGGCTTCTGGTGGGGCCAACTTTGAATGTTGTTTACAAACCGCAATGGATAAATACTCCTGCTTTTAAGTGGTATTAATCCAGTACACTTTTTGTCAAATTCAGGGAATATCTCCTCACGGTCACCTACCTCTCTGTTTTCTGTGTTCGCTGAAAAAAAATCAGAAAGGAAACAAACAGAAAGGAGTGCATAAGCCACACATTATACCAGCCAATCAGCAACAGGCTGCAAAAGTTTAAGGGTGCTGCGGTTAGCACGGCTTGGACCCTGTGAGAAATAAATATTTTTAGATTATAGATTGTAGATCATTACATTTGTCTGAGGGATTTCAGCTGAGAGACCAAACTGCCATAGCATTAAAAAAAAATGGTTAGCAGACAGCGTCGGGGGGGGGAGGGGGGTTCTTTTAAAACAACAAAGGGATGTGTGAAGCACATTAACATGACTTGTCTGACTTGTCCACAACTGTCTGAGGTGACCGACTCAGGGTTTGGGTGCATGTTTTTATAAAAAAAAAAAAAAAAAGGAGGCATTAGAGATTTTTATAAAATGCTCCGTACCTATAAGCCGTTGTCAACACACCCTGTGAACCAAAGAAGACTTGCCACGTAAGTGTGTAGAAATAAAAAAAAAAAAAAAGTCTCTAAACACCTTAATTAATTCAGGTTTCTGGTCTTCAAACCTTAAACGTTTTTGCTGTTTCTTTGTGTAGATAAATTTAAGAGAAACTGTATTTGCCTTAATATACATCATTGGTAGTGTGTGTTTTATGTACAAAACCTTTATGTCAAAAATCCTACATACAGTATGTTACAGTAACTTTTGATAGGTGGGTTTGTTTACAGAGGTTCATTTTTATTCTATAATGTGTTTAAATGAATTGATATTATGTCAATACTATTTTTGCATGTTTTTAAAGCTTTTGTATAACATTACAAAATAAAGAACTATGCCAGTTTTAATTTTGTGATCACTGTTCATTGAGGCGGCTTCATTTGCTGTTTTCTTGTGACTCAGCTTGATGCTGATCTGTGACTCAGCATGGCTGAGAATGAGCTGCAAAGTCACACTGGCATTCTACATGTTGACATATGGATGCAAAGGTTTGTCAGCAAAATGTAAGACATGTTCTGTATGGATACTTGGGGTGCTGTACAATACAATACCCCCCCATCCCCCAAAACTAATAGATTGCCTGCCTTTCTGTTTATGCAGCATGTTTCGCTTGTCCTTAAAGCAGTTGCTGGATCTGACTTCTAAGCATATACTTTAATTTCACTTACATGTCACATTTCATTTGTCCTGTGACTTCCACTTTTGATGGTGATTCTGAGAAGGATTATTAGTCTACTGTAGTAACTGTAAAATGCAACATTGTAGTTTCCATTGGAGATGGTGGGGGGGATTTGTGTCTCCCCCACTTTTATCATGTTGGCTGGTTTTCTTCCCAAAGTCTCTCTGAACATTGTTCTCTTACTAAAATCCACGTGTCTGAAGAGAGGAGTATAAAATATTGAGACACTCCTCCAGAGCTGGGGCCGTAGAGAAAAATCAAATATCACAATATTTGTGACCAAATACATTGATATCGATATCGCGGCAATATCTTTTATTTTATTTTTTTTTTGCTTTCACAAAATTGTTACGGCCCCTCCTCTGCAGTGCAGGGGTGGTTCCTCCTGCAGGCAGAGGAGGGTCGTTAGTGATTGGAGCCACCGGGGCTCAGGTATTTAAGCTGCTTCTAATTACTTTTCTCTCTCTCTCTGCTCCTCCAGGTATGATTTGGTTTTGTTTGTTCATTTATAGTTTTACTTAGTTTCCATTCAGTCATTTACACACATACAGACTCACTCACCCATGCACTTTACAGACACCTTACATTATGACATTCTCACACCTCATTCCTTTTTCTTTGTTTAAAGGTAATAGTTTTTGATTTACAATAAAATGTTTTTGATTGGTCCATATTTGTTGTTGGTGTCCCCTCATTCTTTGCCACAGGCCATGAGCCGGTTTGTGACAAAATATTTACAAAATTAGATTTTAGATAAATAATCATCAATAGCGTGGATACGATGACTACGTGGTTAATGGAAAGTAATAGAAGAGTCTGGTAAGTTCCGAAAATGACATCACTTTAAAGTAATGTAGCCTTTAAAACCAAGAGTTCACTTCTGTCACATATATAGCCTAGGTATTCAAAATTTAAATTTTAGATCTAACCTCTTATATTGATATAATATTGATATATTGCCCAGCCCTACACTGATCTAAATTCCCTTCAGTTATTGCTGTCCACTTACAGTTTTTTTCAATTGTTTACACACAATTTTGAAAACCGGGTTCTTTTTGTCAAAATATAATCACAATTATCCAAACACCACAATCAATTTGCAAAATTCCTAGATTGTTTGCAAAATGAAACACTTCAGTCAAAAAATACACACTTCAGTCAAAACATATACACATATTTGTAAAAATGCTATTAGTTTTCATTTTAACCAACACAGTTGTCAATGATCATACACTATTGCAGCCAGTTTCACACTGCTGTGATAAATAAAAAACACATTTGTAAAAAAACAAAATGTAGGCAATTAGATTTTTGGCCAGACATTCTTATGTAAGAGATAATTTAGGTGACAAAAAATAGTGAGAAACTCACAACATCATTCATGATTTGTTTTGAGATCTAAGGAGAATGTACACAAATACTGTAGGCCGACTATAACCTTACCAAGCACTGCACAACACTTGATGCTGCAGACTGAATATTTCAAGTATTTATTTCAATACTTACAGTATTTCTACCATAATCAGTTTCAGTCATCAACCAACAATGATATCAATTACTGTAAACAAATAAAATCTGTAGACAAATAAAAATTACTGCATGAATTACAGTACATACACTTTGACTCTGAAGAAAAGTAAAGTAAAAGTAAACAGAAATGAAAGAAAGCTACAGTAAAAGCAACAAGAATACTGTAACTATTCGTCTCTCCGTCTGGCTGGATCAGGCCATAAAATTTCATCCACATCACAGGCTATGTCTTCATTGGCAAGGCACCGTTGGAAGAGTCGTAACTTGAATGACCACACCTGCACTGAAGCTGCTTCAATAAGATCACATGCCTGTTCCATGGCCTGAATGAGGGGCAAACGGTCATAAGGCCGCAGGTCATATACCTTCCACCGCCACGCTGAAAAAAATTCTTCTATAGGATTCAGGAAGGGG
The DNA here is from genome assembly GCF_010015445.1 of Perca fluviatilis. Lineage (NCBI taxonomy): Eukaryota > Metazoa > Chordata > Actinopteri > Perciformes > Percidae > Perca > Perca fluviatilis. The sequence continues at coordinate 24,170,665 of NC_053125.1, read as the reverse complement.
GAGTATGGGGGAAGATATAAAACTTCAAAATCAGGGTGATCATGGAACCAGTTCTGGACCAGAGCAGCCCGATGGAATGGGACATTGTCCCAAACGACAATGTACCACTTGGTGTACGCGGTGACAATCTCAAGCAATTCCGGTCAAGAAATGCAAGTATCAGATCCGCATTATAGGGTCCCAGATTTGCATGGTGGTGGAGGACCCCATTTTGTGTGATAGCAGCGCCAAAGGGTGATGTTACCCCTTTCGTTGCCCTGGCACATTAGTGATTGCCCTGTGCCTATAACTATTATTTTCATTCCTCCTTCTTCTTCTTGTTTTTGCAAGGTTAAATCCAGCCTCATCCACATGTATAAATTCATGTTGAATTTCAGCAGCATCCATTTGCAAGACTCTGCTGACACACAAGAAAATAGGATGCTATTCAATATCTATAGCACAGTATATGTTTTGTGACAGAACATTATGAGCAGTGCATGATACCACACCATAGTCATATGAACAATGCATACCTCCACATACTCATTGCGCAGATGTTTCACTCTCTCTGAATTTCTGTCAAATGGTACCCGATACAGTTGCTTCATGTATATTTGATTTTTCTTTAGGATTCGACCTAATGTTGACGTTGCAGAGACTCGTTGGATGTTATTGAAAATATTGTCATCATTGATGATATTGGCTTGGTTTCTCGTAGCCTGATACAATTATTGGCCCCAAACCATGTTCACAATTGGCGGCCTCTTGTGCACGAGTAAACATAGGGCCCCTTCCACCTTGGTGTCCTCGACCCTCAATCCTATGTAAAAAAAAAAAAAAAGAAAAATAAATAAATAAATTTATAAATATATGACAGCCTACAGTCAAATGTCACAGTAAACAATATTGATTATACAAGCTTCAGTTTCAATTTATACTGTGTGGTTAGCTTACCTGTTTTCTCGATGAAATGTCCGAATTACTGACGCAACAGTATTTCTGCTGAGATTTGGTTGAACTCTTTGTCCAGCTTCCATCAGTGTCAGTCCATGGTTGATAACATGGTCAATAAGTGTTGCACGGATTTCTCGAGTCAAATTTGGTCCTCGTCTTCTTTGTTCAGGTTCTTCTCTTCCTCTACCTAGGCGTCTTCCTCTACCTCTTTCTCCTCTTCCTCCTTCTCCTCTTCCTCTACCTAGGCGTCTTCCTCTACCTCTTTCTCCTCTTCCTCCTTCTCCTCTTCCTCTACCTAGGCGTCTTCCTCTACCTCTTTCTCCTCTTCCTCTACCTAGGCGTCTTCCTCTACCTCTTTCTCCTCTTCCTCCTTCTCCTCTTCCTCTACCTAGGCCTCTTCCTCTACCTCCTTCTCCTCTTCCTCTACCTCCTTCTCCTCTTCCTCTACCGCCTTCATCTCCTCTTTGAGCTCCCCCTCTCATTCTCACTCTTCTTCTTCTTCTAACTCCTTCCATTTTTGTTGAAGACAGGTGAACTCACCTGCTGCCTTTTATAGCACACCTGAGTGCAGCGTTTTCAAATTAGCATGTGTGCTTCCACACCTGCTGGATGTGTTTATCCAGTTCGTTCATTAGTGTGGTCATTGGCAATCCGGTGCTTTGTAATGACAAGGAAGTAACCTCACAATCCTTATCTGTGTCTAAGGTGTGAAAATGTGTGTAGAGTTTTACAAATCACTGTGTGTAATGTTTTGCAAAAAGGGTGAAGCAGACATTGTGTGTAATGTTGTGCAAATCTGTGGAGGTGTTTTGCTCATTGGAGTAGAATTTTGCAAATTGTGTGGAAATTTTTATTTTAGTGTGTAAACAATCGTAAAAAACTGTAACAGGATCTTTTAGTTTTAGTATTCTGAATTCTACAAGAGCCAATGGAGGGATACAATAACTGGAGGATGTGGGACCAACAGCTAGATGTAGTTAATAGTCTGGCTGCTGCATTTTGAATCAACTGGGAGTAGTTTCGAGCAGCTTGACTGAGGCATGAGTAGAGGGAATAACAACAATCCAGACAGGAGAAAATAAAGTGTGAATTAATAGTTCATGTTCTGTAGATGACTAGATACACCTGATTTTGGCAATATTTCTCAGCTGAAGAAAACTGGACTGGGAGTTTAGTGACATGATGGACAAAATTAATTAACTTTATTTTATTTTTTTCACGTGACCTTTAAAACTGGTCACCTTTATAAAAGAGGAACAAGAATTTCTGAGAAAGCCACTTTTCAGAAATTTCTGAGATAGAGACGTATTTAGCTCTCGCTGAAGAAAACGATGACCTTTTACGGGAACATATGAGCATTTTTTTTTTTAAACTGGTTTCAGTTTGAGACTTTAAACGTAAAATTTTTGTTCTCAGCAGCAACTTGGTGAGTACGATGTTATTATTACAGATAGAAAAAATGGCCTAAACTACAAAAATAAGATTCAAGTTTTAACAAAAGCAAATGAACCTGTTACAGTTTTTTTTCCAATTGCTAACCCACCAAAATGACATGGCATAGCACAATTCTTTAAACTGACACACAGAGAGCAAAACCTCTTCTCCAGTCTCCAAAAGTCTAAACACATTTTCTGCTTTACACACATTTTGCAATTCAAAATGTCCCTTTTTAAATGCACTGAACACGGTTCTCTGCATAAGACACAACAATCTGACATAAAGTCACATGTTTGCCATTTCAAAACACTGCCATTCAAAATGACACTACTGATTGGCCAATATACCATATGTGCCACCTGGCCAAACACCTCAATGGTTAATTGTTACCACTTTAATCAGGAAGTAAGCACTATGAAAAGACCACAGGTGAGCACCTTTTTTTTCTTGCCTTTTTTTTTTTTCTATATATTTTTTCTGCAATTTTCTTTTTCAGTTTACTGTTTTTTGTAAGCATATTTTTGTTCAGCCCAATGTAAATATATGTGCTGTGCATATATTGCACTGACTTGTTTGATGAAAAATAAAAAAATCTTAACAGAATGTGTGTGTATCTGCAAATATTTCTTTGTATGTGAACAATCTGATTTTCTACAGTTGGAACTATTTTAGTATTATGGCAATATCCATATCCATGAGAGTGCTTTTCATTATGCCCAACAGTGTGTAGTTGGTTAGAACACAATCTGGTAATATGAATGAAGTGTGTGCCATTTGGTGCAAAAGATAATTAACTTTATTTAATTTTTTTCACGTGACCTTTAAAACTGGTGACCTTATAAAAGAGGAACAAGAATTTCTGAGAAAGCCGCTTTTCAGAAATTTCTGAGATAGAGACGTATTTAGCTCTCGCTGAAGAAAACGATGACCTTTTACGGGAACATATCAGCATTTTTTTTAAACTGGTTTCAGTTTGAGACTTTAAACGTACAATTATTGTTCTCAGCAGCAACTTGGTGAGTACAATGTTATTATTACAGATATAAAAAATGGCCTAAACTACAAAAATAAGATTCAAGTTTTAACAAAACCAAATTAACCTGTTACAGTTTTTTTTTTTTCAATTGCTGACCCACCAAAATGACATGGCATAGCACAATTCTTTAAACTGACACACCGAGAGCAAAACCTCTTCTCCAGTCTCCAAAAGTCTAAACACATTTTCTGCTTTACACGAATTTTGCAATTCAAAATGTCCCTTTTTAAATGCACTGAACACGGTTCTCTGCATAAGACACAACAATCTGACATAAAGTCACATGTTTGCCATTTCAAAACACTGCCATTCAAAATGACACTACATCAACTGATTGGCCAATATACCATATGTTCCACCTGGCCAAACACCTCAATGGTTAATTGTTACCACTTCAATATGCACTGACTTGTTTGATGAAAAATAAAAAAAAAGTTTCAACAGAATGTGTGTGTGTCTGCAAATATTTCTTTGCATGTGAACAATCTGAATTATTTTTTTTACAGTTTAAACTATTTTAGTATTATGGCAAACTAAAGATGAGTGCTTTCCATTATGCCCAACAGTGTGTAGTTGGTTAGAACACAATCTGGTAATATAAATGAAGTGTGTGCCCTTTGGTGCAAAAGTTAGATTTTGATAATGCTATATGTTTTGGTTGCAGTACTTCATTTTGCAGGATATATAAGAGGTATTTTGCAGTTTGGGGTGTGTGGTTTTGTGAATTGAAAAGTATTTTTGATGAAACCAGCCTAGTTCGCAAAATAGTTTTTTTAGCAAAACTGTAATGATCATGATGTAGTCATGAAAAACATTCTTTGTATAGAATAGATGTGCTGAAACATGCAAAAACAAAAACAGTATAGTCAAGTTTCTTTATTTAAGCCACAATGAGCTCATGTTCTGATATGAAACTTTCCAACTTTCTCAAACAGTAGATCCTTCTACTTTTTCCATATTGTTCTCAAACTATATTTCTTTAAAACTCACCTTTAAAGCTGATTATGCTGTTTGTATTTCATGTCCAGCACTGCCCTGGCTGTTGATCATGCCATTATCCATTATTTTAAATGTTTTAGTCTTCGTGTTTTGTCATTTTAATGTTTATTGTTGATGTGTGTGTGTTTTTAGTTTTCTATGTAAAGCGTCTTTGAGCAATTTAAAAAGTGCTCATTAAAGGCTGCAGTCACAATAAATGTGTGAATGTGAACAGTGGTTAAAAAAGGTTAATTGGGAGTAAACGTATTAGACTGATGGTAAGAACACGCCCCCTTTGATGCTCTGCAGAATGTAAATATCAGACTTCCTCATAACTTAAGCTCAGTTTATATTTGAGAAAGATTGTCTCCTGTGAACAGAAAGACACCAATGTGACTGATATTCGGGAAACCTGAGGGGCGGTAAGACTTAAAGATTTTTTTCACCCTGTTTATGCTTCATTTTGTTCTTCTTTATATCTGTAATTTTAGTGAATACAAATTTGCAGAAAATACAAAACAGAACAGCTGCCTTTTTTTCACTTATAACTAGCCTTTTCTGCTGATTTAAGTCTAAACACAAATAAAATGCAGTTGACAACAACTGTCCCAACTGTGATTTAGATTATTGCATCTTTAAGCTATATTAATAAGAATATTCTGAAATCCACCCACAGCTAAAGGTACATTTGAACAGACGGATTTTCCAAAGTCCTATATGAATGTAATGCAAAGTGCATTTATGTGGACTAATAGTGTTATTAATGTACAAGTAATATTTTACTGTATTATCAATACAACTCATGGATGTAGGTACAAATGTTAGATGTTTTTATTACTGTAAAACTTTACAAAATTTCCATAAAAGATATATAGTAGCGTTGCGAGATTTAATTTTTAATTTTAATTTTTGTATTTTATTTTCAGTTTTATATTCAAGACACACGTAAACAACAAGACACAACATTCAACAGACTAAAACATAATAGAAATGAAATGAATTAAAAATATATTTGCATTTCTTTCTTTTTGCTATATCGAAAACGTATCGAACCGTGACACCACTGTCTCGTCGAACCGTTTAAAATCCTGGATCTTCCCGTCATTTGATAAAGCTCACTGGATAAGTGGAGAAAGTTTTTTTGACGTTTTTTTATTTATTTTTTTATTTGATTTATTTGATTAGGACCATGCACATTAATCAACATTTCTGTAAATGCGCCAGTGTTAGCCAGTCGGCTAATTTTCAACTGTAGTCCTAGTCAAAGGTTTTTTGACTTGAAATGCAACAGTCAACTTTTCACTTTTGTTCAAAAAGAAGGAAACCCTAAACCATAAATGTAACTAGAGCCTAACTTAACTTTAATTGTTTGATCATTCCCTTTGTTGTCTCATTTTGACCTGATACAGTGTTTGACGATGACATCACTGAAGATGTGCTGCCTCCTCCTGCCCCTCGCTGCTCTCCTCCTCCTCCTAACCATTGTTCCCACGGTAACTGAAGTGGTCCTGTCGATGTCGGACTGTAAAGGGTTTCTCCTCGACGAATCTTCACCAAATGTCCCGGGAATCTTGGAGGGAGGGAGGATCCTGAACCAGAACAGATACAAACCCATTTGCCAGACTTTTAATAACAGCAGAAGTTTTGTGACGCTCTACGACACCACGAACAGGATTCCAGTGTTTTCTGCTTACAAGTACACAGGGTCAAAGGGCAAGAGACCCGAAGACATTTGGAAAATAGAACGACAGGTGTGCTTTTTATTTTTTTTTCTCTGTTACTAAATCACAACTAGATCATTATTCAAAATATTGTATTTTTGGCTGATTACATACTCAAATCTACATCCAAAGAAACAGCTTGAGAACTGCATTTAGCTATATTGTCACCTATACTTGAACTTTATGTTTTTAAGATGACAATTACAGGTATACTACTGCAATAAAGCTGCAAAAAAAAGGTGTATGTACTAAATGTAAATCTGGTTACATTTCACAGTTGTGAACCAAAACATTTTAAATGATCCCAAGTCACTTTTCAGCTGCAGTGTATGTAAAAGGGGAACAGCATCAACTGACAGGAAGTTAACAAGGGGCCATGCTGTTGCCTAGCAATACATTTTAATTGAGGTCTATAATGATACTGCCCACTAGGGGTGGGAATCACAGGGCACCTTACGGTACTATACGATACATGGCTCGCGATACCGATAAATATTGTAATACAGCAATTCTGCGAAAATCAATGCGTTGCTAGAAATTCTTATAAACGGCACATCTCGATGTCGGTCTAACTACAAAATGCCTGAGAAAAAGGTTAAGTGCAGGGTTTCTCTCTTTTTTCACTGCAAATACAAACTTTCAGAAAAAGGCACAAATCTGCAGCACACGTTTTTCAGAGCTATAGAGCCACTAGTCAGGGCTGGACTGGGACAAAAAATTGGCCCTGGCATTTTTGGCCCAGGTGGCCCACACCCACCGTGAATGGTCAGACACATTCCCTGCAGACAGTGCTCTTAAAATATGTGTGCATTCTATGATATGAGTTGCCTAGTGTTCTGTGTTCATGTGATCGTTTTGGATCCTTCAAGAGGAGTCTCAAGACTTATCTGTTGATCTTACACTTAAATAATTCATTCATTCTTAGAGTTATGATTTGTGTATGGTATATTTGTTATTTTTTATTATTGATATATTATATATTGTATTGTCATTATTGTTTTTATTACTATTTTGCTGGACAAAAGTGTCTGCTAAATACAATAACCATAACCCTTCCCAAAAGCTACAATAAAGCTGAGAGTAGTATATGCCCTGGAAAAGAGCTAATTAAGCAATTCAAGGAACACTGATGCTTGTATCAACACTGATTTTATAGATCACACAGACTTTTCCCACACACACACACACACACACACACACACACACACACACACACACACACACACACACACAGAGCCTCCCTCTCTTCCTGAGAGTCCCTAGAGTTAATTTGCCTACACCTTACCACATCGTAATATACTCTCTCTTCCATCTTTTCCTCACTCGCTGCTGTTTCTGCTTCAGCCAGCCACCTCTCCTCCTCCTCGGCTTCAGGTACCAGGTAATGCTGGTGTTGAAGCAGTTACTACAGGCCCAAACATGTCAGAAATGTTGGTGCATTTTGAGGAATCCATCTGTAGAGTCTTTATTTTTTTCTCCCGTAATTTCTCTGCACCTCCCTTGTGCTTTGGTGGTCGTTTGTCCATTTTAACGTGAATGCTAAACTTCCAGCATAACTATTACAGCTCGTGTCTCAGGGCAGGGAGGCGTGGCCATAGTGGGAATCGTAAATTTGCGACCCGGAGTGGGGAAGGGGGTTCCTGAATTTGATTGGGTCAGGCCAGTGCCAATAAAGAAAATTATTCCAGATAGCCAGTCCAGCCCTGCCACTAGTCCAGACTTCGGACTTCAACGTGGCTGGGGCATCTGTTATTTTCCTCAAACTGCTGTCCTGTTGAAAACCTCTTCCTCCTTCTTCAAGTTTCCCTACTTCGTCTGTTGAGCGCCGCCTCGTGGAGCCATGAAGTAGCAACGCTGGGAGCAGGGAAATTTATCTAGAGCGCCTTATTTTATTAATTATAGATTTGTGGAGCCAGTGTATGGATTATCGTATTGCACGAAGGACAAGAATATATTGCTGTATTGCTATTTGTTCCACCCCTACTACCCACTACTAATCCTCATCTGCCCACAGCATCTACTATAAACCTTCTCAGTTGCTCTTCGTGAGCTTTCTTCCTCTGTTACTTCCTGTTTAAGTGTTAATTGGAGGAGTTTTCACACAGCATGAGATTGCTGAGTACATTTTAAATTGTAAACTTTGTGTAAGCAATTGTTTACTGTACATTTAATTGACACTGCTTGCATCAGTAACTTATCCTTCCTTTTGTTACAGCTTGAGGACATTACTAACATCAAGAACATGTGGGCGGCTGTCTTCAAAAACCAGGCTGCGCATGCTGATTACAACAACCAAAGGTTCGACAGAGGGCATCTGTTTCCAAGTTCTTATGCATTGACTAACAATGATAAGCAATCTACTTTTACCCTTACCAACATTGTTCCCCAAGAACCCACATTCAACAAGGGAAGCCTGGCACGAATGGAGAGCTGCATCATATGTGTTCTGGAGAAGTACTGCATCAACAGAAATGGTGTTAAAGAAGGCTTTTTGGTAACTGGAGCACAGCCCGGCAACAACAACATGAACACCAGGGTTAATATTCCTTCCATGCTCTGGTCAGCATTCTGCTGCTACAGTCGGAGTGAGAAGGGTTGGCTAGCAAGTGCGCACTGGGGCGACAACATCCCCGAAACTGGAGATAAACATCTGCAGACTAAGACTTTGGCAGAGCTCCAGAATCAGCTGGGAACATTGGCCTCAGTATTTACAGTGTTTCCTGGAACACAATGTCCTCTCGACACAACTGTCACTCACTTATACCCAAAACTACCCAAAAACTGTAGGTCTAAATGCCCCAAAACCATTTCAACCACCACTGCCTCTCCAAGTTCAACATCTGCCCCTCTTTCTTCCACATCTGCCCCTCTTTCTTCCACAACTGTCCCTATTTCTACATCTGTCCCTCTTTCGACCACATCTGTCCCTCTGTCTTCCACATCTGTCCCTCTTTCTACCACGTCTGCCCCTCTTTCTACAACATCTGCCCCTCTTTCTACAACATCTGCCCCACTTTCTACCTCATCTGTCCCTCTTTAAAATTTTTTTTTTCTTTTTTTTTATCCCTTTTTTCTCTCCTTTCTACCACATATATCTCTTTTTCCACCTCTAACCCTTCCTTTTTACTACTATTCTCTCTCTCTTTTTTCTTTTTCTACTTTCGTCTGCCCCTCTTTCTACAACATCTGCCCCTCTTTCTACCACATCTACCCCTCTTTCTACCACATCTCTCCCTCTTTCTACCACATCTGCCCCTCTTTCTACCACATCTGCCCCTCTTTCTACCACATCTGCCCCTCTTTCTACCACGTCTGTTCCTCTTTCTACCACGTCTGCCCCTCTTTCTACAACATCTGCCCCTCTTTCTACCTCATCTACCCCTCTTTCTACCACATCTCTCCCTCTTTCTACCACATCTACCCCTCTTTCTACCACATCTGGCCCTTTTTCTACCACAACTGCTCCTCTTTCTACCTCATCTGCCCCTTTTTCTACCACATCTCTCCCTCTTTCTACCACATCTCTCCCTCTTTCTACCACATCTGCCACTCTTTCTATCACATCTACCCCTCTTTCTACAACAGCTACCCCTCTTTCTACCACATCTGGAATGACCACATCTGCCACTCTTTCTATCACATCTACCCCTCTTTCTACCACATCTCTCCCTCTTTCTACCACATCTGGAATGACCACATCTACCCCTTCCACAACTACAGCTGGCCCTGTTACTACGACAACCAGTACTCCCTCGACTACCACTTTAAGCACCACTTTACCTACAACTACAGAAACACCAACTACTATTCTGACTACCACTCTCCCTCTGACCACAACATCTGACGTATCAACAACGACAACAGTCCCTACAACAACAACCACAGACCCTACAACAACAACCACAACAACAACAACCAAAACTACTTCCACTACAACCACCACAACAACCACAAAGAAAAATCAGGAACATCAGAAATCAGAAACTGTTATATCTGCATTTGCTAATTTAGTAAGAGCTGGTTTTTCTGCATTAGCTGGTTTAGCAGGAGCTGGTGTATCTGCATTAGCTGGTTTAGCAGGAGCTGGTGTATCTGCATTAGCTGGTTTAGCAGGAGCTGGTGTATCTGCATTAACTGGTTTAGCAGGAGCTGGTGTATCTGCATTAACTGGTTTGGCAAGAAACATTGCAGCATATGTCCCTTCTATCTTTTACATTCCTCCTCAAACTCCTACTCGTCCTCATTTAAACAACGAGCATCCTGTTTCCACTACTGTTCCTAAAACTACCACAACTCTTATGTCTGTTATAACATCTGTAGTTCCAGCTAGGGTTACTGCTTCTGTTCCAGCCGTCACTGTTTCTGTTGCTGCTACCGCCTCCACAGGTCCTTCAGACTCTATGTCTGTTGAACCAACAAGTTCTCACAAAACTCCTACCATTCCAAAAAAGGCCATTACCATTCATCCAGCAACTACTGCTCAACAATCATCTCCCATTGAACTGACGCTTCCAACCACTACAGTGCCCCAAACAACTCTTTCTACAACATCTGCCCCTCTTTATACCACATCTCTCCCTCTTTCTACCACATCTGGAATGACCACATCTACCCCTCCCACAACTACAGCAGGCCCTGTTACTACGACAACTAGTACTCCCTCAACTACCACTTTGAGCACCACTTTACCTACAACTACAGAAACACCAACTACCATTCTGACTACCACTCTCCCTCTGACCACAACATCTGACGTATCAACAACGACAATAGTCCCTACAACAACAACCACAGTCCCTACAACAACAACCACAACAACAACAACCAAAACTACTTCCACTACAACCACCACAACAACCACGAAGAAAAATCAGGAACATCAGAAATCAGAAACTGGTACATCTGCATTTGCTGATTTAGTAAGAGCTGGTTTTTCCAAATTAGCTGGTTTAGCAGGAGCTGGTGTATCTGCATTAACTGGTTTGGCAAGAAACATTGCAGCAAATGCCCCTTCTATCTTTTAACATTCCTCCTCAAACTCCTACTCGTCCTCATTTAAACAACGAGCATCCCGTTTCCACTACTGTTCCTAAAACTACCACAACTCTTATGTCTGTTATACCACCTGCAGTTCCAGCTAGGGTTACTGCTTCTGTTCCAGCCATGACTGTTTCTGTTGCTGCTACCGCCCCCACAGGTCCTTCAGACACTACGTCTGTTGAACCAACAAGTTCTCACAAAACTACTACCATTCCACAAAAGGTTATTACCATTCATCCAGCAACTACTGCTCAACAATCATCTCCCATTGAACTGACGCTTCCAACCACTACAGTGCCCCAAACAACATCCATCCATGCAAACTCTGACATGGATAGATGATAACTCAAACCGTTATCATTTCTGAGGAAAACAAAACCAAACCTCTAGCTACTGCTACAGTCTCTGCTGTCACTTCAAACTCAACTGATCCTCAACTTACATTTGCACCAGCCACTACTAACCTCGCAAAAACGACTACTGAGCCGTTAACTTCGCCAACATCTCAGAATAGTTTGTCTCTTCCTACAAGCAGCAATGCTACCCTTTCAAGTACCACTTTTCCTTTAAAATCAGCTACTAATGACAAGACTTCGGACTACTCTGAACCTGAGACTGATGAAAGTGGGGATTGGGAAGAGACTGAGGAACCTCAGCTGTTTCCTAATCAAACTAGCACAGCTGTCTTTGAAACCCTGAATTCTTCTCATCCAACCATTAGTGTTCCTCAGTCAGACTCCACTAGTCCTCCAACTTCAATTCCTTATCACATCATCTCAACTCATAGTCCACCTTCCCATTCAGCTCCTTCTAAAACCTCAAGCACTACAGCAATGTTTAACCCTCCTGTTCCTCTTTCAAATTCCTCCATCCTCTGTCCTGTTACCCACATGTATATTTCTCACTATTACCAGAATGTCCTTGCCTACTACCAAGTGTTATACCAGTATCAGAATAACTAGCAGGTGTTTTACGCTGAAGTATTATCATATTAGACATTATTTCCTAATCAAGCAATGATGGTACTAACTTTCAGTGGAAAATGTGGCATCATTCTATTTAATAAAATGAATGAATGTATCTTCTTCTTCAGTGTTGTTTTGAATGTTTTTTTAATTTCTTTGCCTTATGTACATCATTTTAAATCACATCTGTGTTGAAAAGGCGCTATGCAAATATTGTATTGTTCAATAATAAAGTCCATAAAAAAAATATTTAAAGCCAGTGGATTTATTACATAACCAGTATCAAGGTGCACTAGATTGAAAACCAGCCAAAAAGCCCAACAAGCTCTACTGGATTGCCCAAATGGATCTGAGCCACAAAGACATAACTCAGAGCTTTATTCAACATCTCAACAAGCATCTTTGTTGAGCGTTTTATAATACATATAGAAGTAAAGATGCATAACATCAGGATCTGTCATTCTTCTCTTGACAGTGTTTACATGCAGAGATTTAAATATCAAGACACCAGTATGTAGGCATATTAGGAAAAATGTATAAAATTGTTTAATACAAATAAGTAAAAAAAAAAGTTTTAAAGCCCTCACTCACCATTGTAGACTGTATGAACGTTTTGGCTGGTCTTTGTCAACACATACTTAAACACCAGCATATCTTAATTTGCAAGGCTATTTTAGGTCTACTTACCTTCTGACCTTCATCAGAATAGTAGATGTGGAGAGTTGTGTCCGTGTGAAATGGAAAGGACTTAAATCAGAATGTCCACTAGATGGCGTAAGTGTCTCCCATTTGAGGACAACTGCTCAGAAGCTATCTAATCTAGATAATAATGTGAAAGCACAAAGCATCATTCTATTGCTGTGAGTTGAGGTTGTTAGTTAATCTAACCAGAGTCTGCTGCTTTGTTTTTGTGTACCAACTCCTACATTAGGCCAATATGGTGGGACCAGGGAAGAACTTGCTTGGACGTGTGTTCTGCGTGCCAATAATCAGTGTCCACAATCTGTCTGCATTTCGGTTCTGTGACCCATTTATTTTCCTGACGGCCTGCTCATCGTAGCACAAGCAATACAGTCCATTTCATTTCATTTCTGGTTTATTTCCATTTATTTTCTTTTGCACACAAATCAAACAATGACCCACAAACCTGACACGGTGAAAAGCTGTATGTTTTTCCCCCTAGCCACACACCTATGTATCTCTGGCTGTTAACTACCTATATGCCTTCCCAAAGGCAATGCTCACCCAGTGATCCGGCAGCTCAAAACAGGGCTTGGAGGTAACGGAACAACAACAAAAAATGACACTGCCTACGTTAGCTTCTCTGACTAAAAAAACCTAAACAATGCTTTGTGTACATCAGGGCAATGTTAATTTTTATTTCAGAACATGCACTGCATCGGTGTGAAATGTAAAATGTCCCTCTCCCCCCTCCGTCTTACCCTGATAATTCACCTCAAAAAGCATCGGAAATGCAAACACAAGATTTTTGTGGAACTTCGATGGGGAATAAAGACTAACAAGACAGATAACAACATTGAAAACTACACAAACAGTCATTCTTTTTTCTCATTTAGGCAATTCTTTTTTCATAGTGACACAGGAAGTGCCGGATCCAATAAAAATCGTTCCGGAGCCAATGTCGGAGGTGCCGGAACATGTTTATGCCACATGGGAATAACAGGGACCGCCCCCGTGGTTACGTTGTTTTTCCGACTGGCAGCGTTCACATGGTCGGGATGCGTGTTCTTCTTCTTCTGTTATATTGGCATTTGGCATAACAACTTGTTGCATGACTGCCACCAACGGTTGGCCGTAGCCTAGAGCATCAGGTGTGTGAAAACATTGAGGCCACAATAACAAAAGATTTTCTGCTGTTTTCTTATGCGAGCATCCAAACAGCACATCGCCAGGTGTTTGTTTGTGTTATCTGCAGGACAACCAACGGGAAAAGACACGGATAATGTGTTTTTTTTTTATACATAGGCCTATTTATGAATAATTTGAAACATGTCTGTGCATGTTTCTTGGCAGAGGCGTTTGTCCACAATAAACAGTTTATTGTCATTGAAATATGTTCAGCGAACCAAAGTCGGCTCCATCAAACGTCAGTTGTCAACAACGCGTCACCAACTGGGAAACTCGGTCAGCAAAATCCAGCCCCAGTTTCCCACCTCTGATTCCCACAGGAAGTTGCGTGAATGGTGACGTTTTCACTCAGAAAAATGTTTTTACCATGTCCATGAACGCACGGTAAGCCCTGGAAATGACAGTGGGGCAGTCGTCACCGGTCCCCGCACACTTTAAAAAAAACATCAACATCTCACTGTGCTTTATGCTGGGTTTTCACCATAGACTGTATGAAAAAAAGGATTTTCACAGGCAGATTCAACAACAGCTGAGATGAGCGGTTCAATTCATTTCCGAACAGTCCGCTGAAGGTAGGTGCGCGAATGTCTGCTAGTCTGCCTTTTGCAGAGCGGTAGCGGAGTTAAAACTAGGGTTGCACAATATATTGTTTTTTTATCGTCATTGCGATATCAACTGCTGCAATATACATATCGCGAAAGGTTGCGACATATCGCAATAGACACTACGAGATTTTTTATGTTAGTTGAAAGAAAATATCAGTAGACAACTGCACTTTAAAGTGTAACTGTCATTCTTTTGTAGTGGTGCCTGTAACTGTCAATTCAATGTTCAATTTGTTCAATAAAAGAATGTTTGAAATGATTTCCTTTTAAGTGTTTTAAATTCAACAAGCAATTTGTTGTATTTTAGAAGAATACTGAAAGCACAGAAAGGCAGAACTGTGTACATTTTAATATCTGTTAATTTATTGAAAGTAATATCGTTATCACGATATTCAGCAACGTTATTGCATATTGCATATTTAGCCTATATAAACGTAGTTTCTATAAGCATAGAGGGATTATGAGACAATGGGCAGAGACATGTAAGAGGCCTGCCACAGTTTTGCTTCACCGATTACATTTTAGAATTAATCTTAAAATACTGGTCCTTACATGTAGAGCCTTGCACGGACAAGCTCCTTCTTATATATCTGACCTGATACAGCGCAGACACACTTCTTCCTGGAGTCTGAGGTCATCAGGTCAGATCCCGCGCTCATTTTAAATTTTTTTTCAATTGTTTACACGCGATTTTGAAAAACGGGTTCTCAAACACCACACTCAATTTGCATAATTTCTAGATTGTTTGCAACATGACACACTTTAGTCAAAACATACACACCTCAGTCAAAACATATACACATATTTGTGAAAATGCTATTTTTCATTTAACCAACACAGTCCTCAATGATCAAACACTACTGCAGCCAGTTTCACACTGCTGTGATAAATATAAAACACATTTGTAAAAAAAAACTAATTTTAGGAAACAGAATGTGCTAGATTTTTGGCCAGACATTGTTATGTAAGGGATAATTTAGATGACAAAAAAAAATAGTGACAAACCCAAAAACATTTTTCATGATTAGTTTGAGATATAGGGAGAATGTACACAAATAGGCCTACTATAAACTTACTACATACTTACTCACAGCACAACACTGATGCTGCAGACTGAATATTTCAAGTATGTATTTCAATACTTACAGTATTTCTTACCATTATCAGTTACAGTAATCAACCAACAATGAAATCAATGAAACAAATAAAATCTGTAGACAAATAAAAATTACTGCATGAAGTACATACACTTTGACTCTGAAGAAAAACTACTGTAAAAGCAACAAGAATACTGTAACTATTCATCATCTCTCCGTCTGGCTGGATCAGGCCATAAGATTTCATCCACATCACAAGCTCCAAGTCCTTCTTCTCCTCTTCCTCTACCTCCTTCATCTCCTCTTTGAGCTCCCACTCTCATTCTCACTCTTCTTTCTTCTTCTTCTTCTTCTTCTTCTTCTTCTAGCTCCTTCCATTTTTGTTGAAGACAGGTGAACTCACCTGCTGCCTTTTATAGCACACCTGAGTGCAGCGTTTTCAAATTAGCATGTGTGCTTCCACACCTGCTGGATGTGTTTATCCAATTCGTTCATTAGTGTGGTCATTGGCAATCCGGGGCTTTGTAATGACAAGGAAGTAACCTCACAATCCTTACCTGTGTCTAAGGTGTGAAAATGTGTGTAGAGTTTTACAAATCACTGTGGGTAATGTTTTGCAAAAAGGGTGAAGCAGACATTGTGTGTAATGTTGTGCAAATCTGTGGAGGTGTTTTGCTCATTGGAGTAGAATATTGCAAATTGTGTGGACATTTTCATTTTAGTGTGTAAAGAATTGTAAAAAACTGTAAAACTAGAGGGGATCCATCATTTCAGGCAGTGGCACCCAGGCTGTGGCATGCACTGCCCCTCTCTTTACGTTGCTCAAATTATGTTGATTCTTTTAAAAGGCAGTTAAAGATTTTGTTATTCAAACAGGCTGTTAGTAAGACAAGGGATTTCATGGCTGTCTGATTTTATGTACCTATGTTTTCCTTTGTATTATTAGGTCTTTAATTTATTGTTTTTCACTTTAATGTAAAGCACTTTGTGATTTTTATGTGTGAAAAGTGCTATAAAAATAAACTTTACTTACTTAGGAACAGGCTACCCAACCTCAAAGGTTTAGTCGTTTTGCGTGGTTTTGTCGTGGTTTTGCATCTAATCGAAAAAAAATTGTGTTTGGTAGATTATTTCTCTGTGGTAACAATGCTTTTTGGCAATAAATCTTATACTGTTGGAAAGCCTGTTTAATTCCTTTACAAATGGAACATGCATTTGTGGGATGAGCAGCAGCGCTGAGTATGTGGGTTGGGCCCATGAAAAATTTGCCAAATCGTCTCTGCCAATGCCAAAAAGCTTATTCTGCTAGTGACTCATTTGGTGTTTGTTTTATTGTGTTTTGGGGAATGAGGAAACATTAAAAACAGTTGACTTAAAAAAACACAACAACAATGTCTTGACAACCTTCAGTCTGGAATGTATGTGGGGCAGGAATATGTCTTTGACAGCTGATACAAAATTCACCTCATGTAAAAAAAAATGACATCCCATGAACCAGTTGGTTCAGTTTTGTCGTGCAACAGCATAACCCGATGTGTTCCTCATATCAATCTTATCAAATTCCACAATTACTGTCCCACCCTTCTCAGACTCTGGCTGCTGCCACTCAGCGGTGAGGTGACTTTTCTAAGCATTTGATCTCGGTCCGATGGGGGCGAGAGAAGTTGCAAAGTCACATCCAGTTCTCCACCTGCTTTGTCTGACAGAAGGGTGTAACTTGTTTTGTGTTTTGGGGAATGAGGAAACATTAAAAGCAGTTGACTTAAAAAAAACACGGCAACAATGTCTTTACACAATGTCATGACAACCTTCAGTCTGGAATGTATGTGGGGCAGGAATATGTCTTTGTCAGCTGATATAAAATTCACCTCTTTTGATTAATTCTATTGAATCGGTATATTCAGATTCATACCAAATTATCATTCCCCCTGATTGTCTTCCCTGAGTGACTCCTTTTAATTTTGTGAATGGGTTGATAATTTCTCTGTAGCCTATTGGACAACCACTGGAAGAACCTTTACACCATGTTTCCTGGAGGATAACCATACGCACCATCGAAGGCTGCAATATTACAAGACACACTTTAACTATGTTCAGCCTGTTGAAATCTCACTTTGGTACAATGATAGAGGGCAGAACAGGCACTATCCTTATATCCCAATACTGTAAAGCCTCAAAGCAATGCTAAAAGATGAAAGCACAGCTCAGCAGAGTTTTAACCCACCTCTGGTTGAAGATGGCACACTCCGGGATTTCACTGACGGGCATGTCATTCAATCTAATACTATGTTTTCTTCAGACCCAGATTCTTTAAAAGTCATGCTTTTTTAAGATGCATTTGAGGTAGCTAATCCACTTGGATCTGCCAAGCAAAAGCACAAAGTTTTAGCTGTTTACTTCACTCTGGGAAAACTGTTGATCAAATACAGTTGGCACTGCTCTGTATAGAGAAAGACTGTAAATATTTTGGAGTGGACAACGTTTTCAGTGAACTTTTGTCTGACTTGTGTGAGCTGCAGGAAAAAAGGCATATCCTTTGAGGATAAGACATATAGAGGTACTGTCACATGCATAATGGGAGATAATCTGGGCTCCCACATGATTGGAGGGTTTACAGAACATGTCAGCTTTAACCTTGATGCAGAGCTTGACATGCGCATTAGGAATGCATCATCAATGTTTGGCAAATTCAGCAAGCGCGTTTGGCAAAACAAGAACCTCTCCTTGTTCCTCAACGTCCATGTATACCATACATGTGCACCCTAGTATACGCAAGTGAGACATGGACAACATACCGCAAGCACGAACATCGCCTCAATGCCTTCCATTTTCGCTGCCTTCATTCCATACTGGGTGTATGCTGGAAGGACCATGTGCCAAACTCTGTCATACTTGAGAGAACTGTCTCCAGTGACCTGTACACCATCCTTCGTGAACGCCACCTCCGATGGGCTGGGCATGTTTATCGAATGAATGACACTCGCCTCCCTAAAATCTTAACAAATCTTAACAAATATATTTTATTTTTCCCATAACAACAATGTACACAGTGTACACCCCAACCAACACAAAGTTGCACAAACAGTGGTCTACATACAAAACAAGAATTTACTAGCCTATGCAGTTACAGTAAAAATAAAAATAAAAAAAAACTATGCTGCATCCTCTCTTCTGTTTCGGTCAGGCCACAGCACCTCATCCACATCACAAGCATTGTTTCCCCTGGCCAAGCAGTGGGGGAAATATCGCCTAGCATGGCGAATCCAGCTATGAAAAGCATCAACTGCTATATCTCCACATGAGTCTTCCACAGCTTGGAGAAGGGCTATACGCGTTTGTGGATTTCGGTCATACACTTTCCATCTCCAGGCAGAACATTTTTTCCAAAACAGAAGAGCTGTTGCCCTTTTATGCCTAATTGTAAAACTGTGTGGCAGGTGTTTTCCCATGTGATGAGTCAGTGTGCATATTTAAATGGGAGTGTGTTTCTTGTGAAAACAAGAGATTTTCTTCATGAAAATTGTGCCAAATGCAGAGAATTGTGTGTAGTGTTTTGAAAAAAAGTGTGTTTTAGAACTGCAATTTGAGTGTAAAGCAGGAATTGTGCTTGTAGTTTAGCAGAATTGGTTCAGGGGGTTGATGCATGAGTTACGTACATGCTGTGGTCATTGTGTCTCAAGAACCAGTATTTGTATATATCTGTGTTAATTTAGTCAATAACAGTGGTAAAGAATTCCATGTTTTCATCGCTCTACTACTGTGCTTTTTAGGAAAGAAGTGTTTGCCCTGGGAAGGATCTGTTGAAACATGCACAAATAACTTGTATATTTCTTTAATTAAGCCACAATGAGCTCATGTTCTGATATGAAACTTTCCAACTTTCTCAAACAATAGAGCCTTCTACTTTTTCCATATTGTTCTTGGCTATATTTCTTCAAAACTCACCTTTAAAGCTACTTACTTATTAATACTTTTTTATTTTATGTCCAGCACTGCCCTGGCTGTTTATCATGCCATTATCCATTATCTGAAATGTTTTAGTCTTCGTGTTTTGTCATTTTATTGGTTATTGTTGATGTGTGTGTGTTTTTAGTTTTCTATGTAAAGCCTCTTTGAGCATCTTAAAAAGTGTTCAAATAAAGGTTGCAGTCAATATAAATGTGTGAATGTGAAGCTCAGTGGTTAAAAAAGGTTAATTGGGAGTAAACCTATTACTGATGGTAAGAACACGCCCCCTTTGATGCTCTGCAGAATATAAATATCAGACTCCTTCCTTACTTAAGCTCAGTTGATATTTGAGAAAGACTGTGTCCTGTGAACCCAAAGACACCAATTTGACTGATCTTCGGGAAACCTGAGGGACGGTAAGATGAATTTAAGATTTTTTTTCACCCTGTTTATGCTTCATTTTGTTCTTCTTTACATCTGTAATTTTAGTGAATACAAATTTGTAGAAAATACAAAACAGCACAGCTGCCATGTTGATGTTTTTGCACTTATATCTAGCTAGAAGTATCTCTAAACACACATAAATTGCAGTTGACAACAACTGTCCCAACTATGAATTTGATTTTTGCATATATATGCTATATTAATAAGCATATTCAGAAATTTACCCACAGCTTAAATGTGCATTTATGTGGACACATTCAAAGTAATCTGTTACTATAATATCAATACAACTCACGGAAGTAGATACAAATGTTAGATGTATTACTTACTGCTGTAAACCTTTAAAAAATAAAAGATGTATGGTAAATGTTAGCATTTTCATTTTTAGTGTTTTTATTTTTTATATTTTATATTTAAGACACACATAAACCACAAGACACACAACTTAACAGACTACACATAATCAAATAAAATTAATTTAAAATAAATTAAAAAAGAAAAGCTGCCATATATATATATATATATATATATATATATATATATATATATATATATATATATATATGTGTGTGTGTGTAAGCCATTTTAATTACATAGTAACAGGGCTTATCTTTGAACCCAAATGTTCAAAAATGGATTGGAGAACAATCTATAAAATATGTATATACAAATATATGTTCAAGTTAATCTATTTTAGCATGTACCTTGGGAGTAACTGATGATTTTTTTTTTAAATACTTTATTGCCTGTGTTACTTCATTTCCTGGGTGTCAGCCAGTGGCTGTTCTAGACCATTTCAAATAGAGGGGCCAGGCTGGGGCCACATGCGATTTCAATTATTTTAAAGCTACATTATGTAAGAATTTCTCCCATCTAGCGGTGAAATTGTATATGACAACCAACTGAATATTACTTTCTAACCCTTCCTCCTAAGGCCGAACCCGAAATAAACTCTCTCCATCGTTTACACGGAGCTGTTCTAGCCCCTCCAATATTAACTTTGGTCTTGTTGCTTTGCCTGTCGCGTTGTCGTTTTAATTCTCTTTATCACTTCCCTGGCGAGTAATCTCCCCCTGGCATTCGTCACGGTGCCACTGAGTGTAAAACCGCAAAATGCGGAGGTATGTCCCTCTTTGGCTAAAGCATTTTAAAGATGAAGGCGACACGGCTGCCGTCATCTGAGCGACTCGCTCGTATGTATTCTGAATGATTCTGAATGTCAGATTCTACGCTTACGAGAATTCTTTGATTAGTTGGTGGAAGTAATTACACATGAATGAGTACATATTTATGAAAGAACAAAGAGGTTTTTGCTAAGAATCAACGCAAAAAAAATTACACAATGGAGGTTTAAGCACATAAAAGTGTTACCAAACCTCCATAGGTTTGGTTCTACAAAAGACTAATGATAACAGTATGATAACCTATAACAGTAAAACCAAGAAAAACTCATTCAGTGTTTACCTACATTGTATCACTGCACATGAATAATATCCCCTCTTTGGGGATAAATGTGGTTAAAAATGTATGACCATATTTGCCACTTGATATTCAACCATAAGCTTTTGACCCTGGATCAAAAATAAGAATACCAACTGTTAATGTAACTAGAGCCTAACTTAACTTTAATATTTGGTCAATTCCTTTGTTCTCTCTTTTTGACCTGATACAGTGTTTGACGATGACATCACTGAAGATGTGCTGCCTCCTCCTGCCCCTCGCTGCTCTCCTCCTCCTCCTAACCATTGTTCCCACGGTAACTGAAGTGGTCCCATCGATGTCGGACTGTAAAGGGTTTGTCCTCGACGAATCTCTACCAAATGTCCTGGGAATCTTGGAGGGAGGGAGGATCCTGGACCAGAACAGATACAAACCCATTTGCCAGACTTTTGATAACAGCAGAAGTTTTGTGACGCTCTACGACACCACGAACAGGATCCCAGTGTTTTCTGCTTACAAGTACACAGGGTCAGAGAGTGGCAGACCCGATGAAGATTGGAAAATAGAACCAGAGGTGTGCTTTTTTTTTTCTCTGTTACCAATTCACAACTACATTATTATTCAAAGTATTATTTTTAGCAGATTACATACTCAAATCTAAATCCAAAAAAACAGTTTGAAAACTGAATTTTGAAAAATAGTCAACTATAGTTCAAATGTAAGTATGTTTTCAAGATGACATTTATTGGTGTACTACTGCAAAAAGAATCACAGGACCACGCTACTATACTATTATACAATACATGGCTCGCGATACCAATAATATCACAATACAGCAATTCTGTGATAATCAATATATTGCTAAACAGTCTTATAAATGATACATGTTGATATGGGTCTGACTATGAAAACAAAATTATATGAAAAGATTGAGTGCAGGTTTCTCTTCTTTTTCCCTGCAGTTCCAAATTGTTAGAAAACGCACAATTCCGCAACACAAGTTTTTCAGTCTGTAAATCAAAATTACACAACTATAGAGCCAATACGGGTCCAGATTTTGGATTTAAACGTGGGCATCATTTTCTTCGAACTTCTGTGTCCGCCAAACTGTTGAAAACCTTTTCCTCTTTGGCTAGTTAACTATTATTTAAGTTTTCCACTTACAAAGTACTTCCTCGGAGACGAGCAGCCAGGCACAACAGTGGTTTCTGTGCCCTGATGATTGACTGAGAGGCTGAGGTTGTAAGGCAAGGCAACTTTATTTCTACAGCACCTTTCAGCAACAAGGCAATTCAAAGTGCTTTACATGAATTATTAAAGAGCATTTTTTTACTGTCATGACAGTGATGGGGCTGTCAGTTTACCTTATATGTTGCATCTTCAAAAGTGACACTGAATTTGAAACAGCACATTGTAATTTCTGCATCTATTATCAAAGTATTTATTAGTAATACAGTGGAAATTAGTAGAAATGTGAATATTTGGTTAGCATGTTGATTTATGGTGTGTACCCCTACATTTTCTGGTTGTGCCCTTAAAATTTTCAGTTGGGGGCCACTGTGCTCCTAGTGAAAAAAGTTAGTCTGGAGCCCTGACCCCTACTGCCCACAACTATTCCCCATCTGCCCACAGCGTCTACTATAAACCTTCTCAGTTGCTCTTCCTGAGCTTTCTTCCTGTTTAAGTGTTTATTGGGGGAGTTTTCACACTGCATGAGATTGCTGAGTACATTTTAAATTGTAAACTTTGTGTAAGCAATTGGTTACTGTACATTTAATTGACCCTGCTTGCATCAGGAACTTATCCTTCCTATTGTTACAGCTTGAGGACATTACTGACATCAAGAACATGTGGCCTGCTATCTCCAAAAATCAAGCTGGGAATGATGATTACAGCGACCAAAGGTTCGACAGAGGGCATCTATTTCCAAGTTCTTATGCGTTGACTGAAAATGATAAGCAATCTACTTTTACCCTTACCAACATTGTTCCACAGCATTCCACATTCAACCAGGGAAGCTGGGCACGAATGGAGATCTGCATCAAATGTGTTCTGGAGAAGTACTGCATCAACAGCAATGGTGTTAAAGAAGGCTTTTTGGTAACTGGAGCACAGCCTGGCCAAAACAACATGAACAGCAGGGTTAAAATACCTTCCATGCTCTGGTCAGCATTCTGCTGCTACAGTCGGAGTGAGAAGGGATGGCTAGCAAGTGCGCACTGGGGCGACAACATCCCCGAACCTGGAGTTAAACATCTGCAGACTAAGACCTTGGCAGATCTCCAGAATGTCCTGGGAATACAAGTGTTTCCTGGAACACAATGTCCTCTCCACACAACTGTCACTCACTTATACCCAAACCTTAACAAAGACTGTAGGCTTAAATGCCCAAAAACCATTTCAACCACCTCTGCCTCTCCAAGTTCAACATCTGCCCCTCTTCCTTCCACATCTGTCCCTCTTTCTACCACATCTGCCCCTCTTTCTACAACATCTGCCCTCTTTCTACCACATCTGCCCCTCTTTCTACCACATCTGCCCCTCTTTCTACCACATCTGCCCCTCGTTCTACCACATCTGCCCCTCTTTCTACCACATCTGCCCCTTTCTACAACACCTGCCCCTCGTTCTACCACATCTGCCCCTCGTTCTACCACATCTGCCCCTCGTTCTACCACATCTGCCCCTCTTTCTACCACATCTGCCCCTCTTTCTACAACACCTGCCCCTCTTTCTACCACATCTGCCCCTCGTTCTTCCACATCTGCCCCTCGTACTACCACATCTGCCCCTCTTTCTACAACACCCTGCCCCCTCTTTCTACCACATCTGCCCCTCTTTCTACCACATCTGCCCCTCTTTCTACCACATCTGCCCCTTTTTCTACCACCACAACAACCACCACAACCACAAAGAAGAAACTGGTTTAGCTATAGGAACTGGTTTAGCTACAGGAAATGTTTCTGCTGCAGGAACTGGTTCAGCTGCAGGGTTCTGTTGGAGAAAGTGGTTCAGCGATATTGCAAAAATTTTACCTCCAATCATTAACATAGTTACTCAAACTTCTACTCCTCATCCAAACATTAAGCATCCTGTTTTCACTACCGTTCCTAATACCACCGCAACTCCGACATCTGTTAAACCTCCTGCAGTTCCACCTAGATTTATTTCTTCTGTTACAGCAATTACTGTTTCCATGTACTGTTTCTGTTGCAAATCCGGCCCCACGCAGATTTTCAGATTTTGGCGCTTTTTACAGCACGTTTGCCAGTTTTCAGACGTTTTTGTCGCCTTTTTCTTTGATGGCTAAGTTATATTTTTTGGGGCTTTATGTTGACCAAGCTGTAAGTGGGAAGACTATATGAGACATGCAATAATACAGTAAAAGATGTTTGACCTTGTTCGATTAAATAAAGCATGTCAATAAAATGTACATGTCTGGCCCTTGATGTGATTCTTTTTGTCCAGTGTGGCCCTTAGTGAAACTGAGTTTGACACCCCTGATGTAGCCCAATACAGATTTGTTTTCCTTATTATGTTATATTGTGAAATGTATCTGCCGTTTGAATTGTGTTTCTCATGTTACCTCAGAGCTTTTCTGTCTTAAACCATGACCTCGAAAGAAATCTCGGCAGAATCTACAACTTATTCAAAATGCAGTCGCCAGACTAAACAAAACAAAGAAATATAAACATATTACACCCATAGGTGTAGATAGAAGAGGTAGATTGTCCCCCCTAAATATGAAAGATAACCCACTCCCCAAAAGAGGTAAAAATATTTATTTAAAAGACTCAAAACAAGGAAAACAAGAACTGTTTCTACTTTGCAACATCAGAGGGGTTAAAGAACACAACAGAAGTGAAAATAGGGATTTGGAGCTTCTGGCTTTAAAATGTTTCATTCTATAACAGATTTGATGTTGAGATGAACATCATTCCTAAAGAAAAACTCACAAAACGTGTGATGTTTTAAATATGCAGACATAAATTTAATACAGGGGAATATTTATTTCCTTTACATAAATGAATCATTTGCATCATAAATTAATGCATTAGGACACCTGGGTAGCTCAGTTGGTAGAGCGCATGCCCATATATAAAGGTTTACTCAATTGAGTCAGCAGCCGTGGGTTCAATTCTGACCTGTGGTTACCTCTCTCTCTCTCTCCCCTTTCAGGTCTTCAGCTGTCCTATAAAAATACAGGCCTAAAATGCCCCAAAAAGAACCAAAACTTTAAAGATCCCACCCCCATTCATAATTTGTCCCTTAGCCTTTGATTACACCTTTACTCAAATCTCTGCATTGGTTGTCAGTAAGTCAGATCATCTATTTTAAATACTGCTACTGGTCTTAAGACCATTTATATATCTGACGTGCTTTATCAGTATGCACCCTCAGGGACATTTATGGTGTCAGATTCAGGTCTGCTGTCCATTTCTTTTATCCTGACTTATTCCATCATGCAATTTGCAACATATTTAATGATTAGAAATGCCTCGTTATAGATTGCAGAGGTTGAACATCTTGTTTTATGGTTTAGATGAAATTGCCCACTAGGTGTAGTCAGATGGTAACGTAGGTCTATGATGGTGCTGCCAGCACTCACTGATACATGTGTCAAATACCTCTATCTATCTACCGTTTAGCAGAGCTTCCATGCACCAACGTGTTGACCCAAAAAATGCAACCAAACTTCAAACCACTCCACATGTATTACCATTAATTTACATGACGAACAAACGGGATCCAAAGCCTAACGAGTCCCCCACTTTGTCACAAACCGGGCTCTAGGTCATGACAAAAGACGGGGAAGTGACACAAGACGCGAATAGTATAAAGAATTTATTACAAACAAAACATATATATGGTTTCACTAACTAATACAAATGCAAAAAGTAACAATAAACAAACACAACAAAGAAACACCCGGGCCTCCTGTGTTTGCAAAAATAGGGCAAAGAAAAGAGGCGGGCCGAAGTCCAGGAAGCTGGGCTTTTATCTCCTGTGGAGCCCTGAGTCCAGGTTCTCCAAATCAGACTCATCAGCAGATACCTTGAACAGTTTCAGGATCTGGTTCCGCTGCAGGAACTGGTTCAGTTTCAGGATCTGGTTCAGTTTCAGGATCTGGTTCAGTTGCAAGAAGTGGTTTAGCAGGAGATATTGCAAAAATTGTACTTCCAATCATTAAGAATGTTCATCAAACTTTTACTCCACAATGAGCATCCCGTTGCCACTACTGTGCTGTACTCTTGTTGCTACCGCCTCCACAGGTCCTTCAGACACTATGTCTGTTGAACCAACAAGTCCTCACAAAAAGGCCATTACCATTCATCCAGCAACTACTACTCAACAATCACCTGCCATTGCAGCGACGCTGCGGCCACAGCTACGACTCAAACAGCTATCATTTCTGAGGAAAGCACTACCAAACCTTCTCCACCTACTGCTACAGCCTCTGCTATGCCTCCAACTGCCAGCACCACTTTCAATGGTATTACTGTCACTTCAAACTCAACTCATCCTCAACTTGCAACAGCCACCACTAACCTCGCAAAAATGACTATTAAGCCAATAACTTCTACAACATCTTTGTCTCTTCCTACAAGCAGCAATGCTACTCTTTCAAGTGACAAGACTTCAGACTGCTCTGAACCTGAGAACGATGAAAGTGGGGATTAGGAAGAAGCTTTTTCCTAATTAAACTAACACAGCTGCCTTTAAAACCCTGAATTCTTCTCATACAACCACTAGTCCTCCAACTTCAATTCCTTATCACATCATCTCAACTCATAGTCAACCTTCCCATTCAGCTCCTTCTCAAACCTCAAGCCCTCCAACGATGTTTAACCCTCCTCTTCCTCTTTCAAATGCCTCCATCCTCAGTCCTCCTATTACACAAATGTATATTTCTCACTATTACCAGAATGTCCTTGCCTACTACCAAGTGTTATACTAATACCAGAATAACTAACAGCAGGTGTTTTACGTTGAAGTATTATCATATTCACGCCCGCCGATAGGGGGGGACAAACGGGTCTGTTGTCCCGGGCCCACAGTAGGGGGGGGGGGCAGAACTGGGGGCCCAGAACTGGGCCCTCATTAAATTATCGAATAATTGAAAAACATTTTTTTAAATAGGCCTATTTGTGGAAAAAAATATGTAATATTTGAGTTACATAAAAGCTTTTTATTTGTTTTCTTCCTAATTGTCCTTGAAATAGTGGTCAAGAACCCCCCCACCCCCAACACAAAAATGGTTTGGCCACTTATCAAAAGTTGATGTTGTTTTCAGTAGATTTGAAGTTCAGTATGCTCAAAATGTCCGGTCAGCACAAGTCCGGTGCTCAGAAAAGGAAGGAAAAGAGAAGAAGAAAATAGAGGCCTTAGAGATTTTCTAAACAAATATTTAAAAAAAGGTGGTGACGGTGAAGCTGGAACTGTCAACGTAGAGCAAGGTAAGAAACAGCGCAGCCAACGTTTACGAGCCATGTAACGTAACGCAACAGGCCATCTCATATGTTAACGTCCATTAGCTTGTATAAAAGCCTGAGACAACACGCGTTCTCTTTTACAGAAAGAGTTGAGTTTGGTAGCTCCATCAGTAAGGATGAGACAGAGAGAGATCCAGCTGCTGTCAGGTGACAGAGAGAGGAGGAGGGGGCCCGCTGCCTCGCAACGGAGGGACAGAGTCAGGCTACCGGTGAGAGAGAGAGAGAGAGAGAGAGAGAGAGAGAGAGAGAGAGAGGGAGAGAGAGAGAGAGAGAGAGAGAGAGAGAGAGAGAGAGAGAGAGAGGGAGAGAGAGAGAGAGAGAGAGAGAGAGAGAGAGAGATGGAGGGGCCTCGCCCTGTCGGAGAGTCTGAGCAGGATGGATCAGAGACTGATCACATTCATTTCAGTGAGAGATGTGAGGAGAGGAGAGGAAGATCAGATTAGAGGAAGATCAGAGGAGAGGAAGAGCATAGGAGAGGAAGAGCATAGGAGAGGAGCAGGAGAGGAAGAGGATAGGAGAGGACCAGGAGAGGAAGAGCAGAGGAGAGGTACAGGAGATGAACAGGAGAGGAGAGGAACAGGAGAGGAAGAGCAGGGGAGAGGAAGAGCAAGGAAAAAGGAGAGATCTGGGCGCGGGGGGGCCATCTAAGCTTATCTCGTCCCGGGCCCAGGCAAGACTGTCAGCTGGCCTGATCATATTTGACATTATGCCCTAATCAAGCAATGATGGTACTAACTTTCAGTGCAAAATGTGGCATCTATTCTATTCTATTTATTATAAAATGAATAAATGTATCTTCCTCTTCAATGTTTTTTTGAATGTTCTAATTAATTGCTTTGCCTTATGTACATCATTTTAAATCACATCTGTGTTGAAAAGACGCTATGCAAATAAACTTGTATTGTTCAATATTAAAGTCCATACAAACAATATTTAAAGCTAGTGGATTTATTACATGACCAGTATCAAGGAGCACCAGATTGAAAACCAGCCAAAAAGCCAACAAGCTCTACTGGATTGCCCAAATGGATCTGAGCCACAAAGACATAACTCAGTTTTTCTACAAAACAGAGCTTTATTCAACGTCTCAACAAGCATCTTTGTTGAGCATTTGTTGAGCGTTTTATAAAACATATAGAAGTAAAGATGCATAACATCAGCAACTGTCATTCTTCTCAACAGTGTTATCCATGCATTACTTTGAGACTTTCCTCTCCCGAAAAACTCTCAGAGGCCGTTTTTTCAAGCAGCGATTACGACCTATTACCTACAGTATGTCTGTACTGAACTATGGGGAGGTTTTATACTTGCACGCCTCGTCTCAAAATTAACTGGACACTGTGTATCATGGAGCTTAGAGGTTCATCACTGGTTTTACATATACTTTATTTAATCAGGACATACATACATACAATCAAATGAAAATAAAAAAGATTTAAATATCAAGACAGCAGTATGTAGGCATATAAGGAAACATGTATAACAATTTTAATACAAATAAGTGTGAAAAACAATGAAACAATTTTAAAAGAGTTTTAAAGCCCTCATTCACCATCGTAGACTGTATGAATGTGTTGGCTGGTCTTTGTCAACATACTTAAACACTGGCATATCTTCATTTGCAAGGCTATTTTAGGTCTACTTCCCTCTTACCTTCTGACTTACATCAGAATAGTACGGGAGGAGAGTAGGCAGATGTGAAATGGAAGTGGCTTTAATCAAAATGTCCACTTGATGGCGTAAGTGTCTCCCATTTGAGGACAACTCCTCAGAAGCTATCTAATCTAGATAATAATGTGGAAGCACTAAGCTTCATTCTATTGCTGTGAGTTGAGGTTGTTAGTTCGTCTGACCAGAGTCTGCTGCTTGTGTCTACCCCACTATAGGACCATATTCACAGAAAAATATACTTTTGCCTAGATATCTTTTGTCTTCTTTTGATTGTGTTCTTTTTGTTTTAATTAATACTTTCTCATTGTCTTGTTAATTTGTGAGCAAGAAAATAACAGACATTTATCACTTTCGGAAAATATTGTAACATTTATTTATTTTATTCGAGTTATTCTGGTACTTGATAACATTACACATTACATTTAGTTGTCAGGTCCCTGTCTTTTATGCGTGGGGGCAACAATTTGTTTTATATTTGGATCCCCGATTGCACCTTAAAAGGTTTTGATACTACAAACATGGCTCATTCTTTTTTCAGTGTCTTGGGAGCGCTGTCCCAGCATGCACTGGGACTTGGCAACGTCCACAGTGACAGGGCTGACATGTAAGAACAGACAACCATTCACACGTGTGCTGGTAGCCTGAAGAAACTAGACACAGTTGGTAGAACAAGCAAAGTAAGTTTCTAAAGGATTCCAAATAACCCGCTGATCAGGTGAGAGAAAAAAATATTTTTTGAAAGGACATGGGTTTTTTCCAGCTATGATACAATATTTCCCTGATGTTGATGCCAGGACAGTCACAGATACCATGGATAAGAGAAAACAAGGTGTATTGACGGTTATTTCCTCTCTTCATTCCTCTCATATCAAAGAACAGGAGCCACCGGAACTCATAGGGGATTTTTGAGTTCATTTTCAGGTGAAGCATTGATTTGGTCATTTGCAAGACTCCCGTCATTTTGAAGGAGATACACAGAGACATCTAAATTGAAAAACCTAAAAAGTGTTGAAGTTTAAAGGACTGGGTTTATTTCTATTATTTATTTATTTTAAACCAGAATCAATGGATGGTGAGTATGCTTTTAAGTACTAATGTGTTGTACGTGGGATATTAGCTGCAATGTGTATGAAAGAGAAGTGTATTTAGAAAAAAATAAACTTTTACACAACATGTAAATTAACAAGCTTGTCTAAAATAATAGCCTAATAATTCAGATTCAGCTGACATACTTACAAAATAATAATGTTTTGAGAAGAAAAGTTAACATTCTGATATCATGTTTGTTTCTGTATTTTAGTCTTGGCGTCCTAAGTGACTCTAGTCGGTAGGCCTAGTCCTTAAATGTTACATATGTTGGGAGGGTTCCAACTGGCTACATTTGGTAGAAAAGTCAACACTTTAAAAAAATCTAAAGACAAATTCAACATTTTGGAAAATGTGTTTTTTTCACTTATTGTTTTGCTGAAACGGAGATGTGAAATGTGTTACTACTATCATGTCTGTACATCTAGGATAGAGCCAAGCTAGCAGTTTCCCCCTGCTTCCAGTCTTTATGCTAAGCTAGCAGCTGTTGTCTATAGCTTTATATTTAGGGAACAATAATAGGTATCAATGTCAATGTCAATTTATTTATATAGTATAGGAAATTTAAGGAGGTGAAGTAAATCATTACATAAACAGATACTGTTGTTTCCAAAAATAGGATTGGAAATTAGTCAACGCTTATTGATACTTCCAATCACATTTACATCTGCTGCCTGGGATAAACAAAAACACTTCTGCATTTTGACTGAGTCACAACATCTTGTGATCATCACGTGAGAGAAAGGTGGAGAGAGCCACTTGAGGATAGATTTATGTAGGCTAAGCCACCTTCTGATTTTGGTAAAACTTGAATAGCTAATGGATCGTTGCCAGGCCTACAAAATAAATGAACAAAAAGGAAGGGGAGAAAAGATTGAAAATAAACCTTTCTGCAAAGCCATTAAAACCTACAATTAGCTGAAAAAGACAAAATGATAGCAGGAGAATACACGTTAAACTTTAAAATACTGTAAATATCAAATTGTAATGATGTTCCCTTAAGACTCTATCTCTCTCTCTCTCTCTCTCTCTCTCTCTCTCTCTCTTTTTTTCTTTCTCTCTCTCTCTCTCTCTCTCTCTCTGTGAAACGTTCAGCACCCAACACGGAAGCGATTCTGCAAGCCTCGCTGTCGCGGACCATGTTCGGACCCCACTTTCTTTTTATTAAATCTTTGATCCTATGAAGTGCACTGTTTCCCTTTATTCCGGACCCAAGAACGCAGACCCCCGACTGTCCCAATCATGGACTAAATGAACTGCAATTCTCACCATCCCCATAAGAGGTGAGCACGTTTCCTAAAGTTAGTTTATTATTTTCATTGTTTCTCATTTCATTTTCAGTGTCATAATGAAGAGGAAAAGAATTTGTAAAAATCGATTACTCACAACTTTGCTTTACTTTTCCAATGTGTGCATCATGTCAGGTTGAGTAAACATTTTCACAGGCTTTCACGTGCATTATCTTGAAAGAAATTCCTTTCATTAATAGTAGGCCTACTGCATTTACAAGTGAAGTGAAATTATTAAACTAAGTTTTTTAATGTCCAAATAAGAGAAAATCAGTTTTTGGCAAGTTTTTTTTAAAATGTGTTTAGTGGCAAAAGAGATCCTGTAATAGAATAGATAAAAATAGAGCCATGCGTAGTCAGTTTAATAAAGTTAATTCCAGGCAGATTTCAAATGTGTTCCTGCGTTCAGATATTTACAGTTGTAGGCTAGGCCATACAGTCAATTAGAGGTGATTGAAGCGTCCATTTTCAGATATGATTATACACTATGTAAATGTGATACATTTACATAGGCTATAGCCTAGAGGGAGAAAGGAAAGTAGTGTGACTTTGACCCATGCTGGTAGGCGGATCGGGTATATGTAGGCTAGTCTAGATCATAGTTGGCACAGCAGCACTCAGTTTTCTGTCCGTCTGTAGTATCATTATCATAGCGATACATACACCACAATAGCTAAATGGACGTGGAAGAGCTCGGTTTCAGCGTTTCTCCATTGCTTATAATATTACGCTTCACTCTCGTCGTCCTATTGCTGCTTGTCGGCTTCACAGCTGTTGAAGGTAAGCTCCATATTGTTCTATATCTATGGTAAGATCACTCAATAGTGTCGTTACCACAGCAACGACTACAAACTAATGATATATTCCGCCTTATAGACAGATTATCTTGTAGACTGTCATGGAAATTAATTAGGCCTAATATCTCCAGTTTACATGTAAACAAGAAAAGATGTAATTTGTCTCTTGTCATGTTATTCTGAGATGTGTGGTTTTCTCTTTTATATCTATAGACATTTGGTAGGCCTAATTGCTGCTTAAATTGGATTTGCTGAAATGATAATTCAATAATGATAATTGATGGAAAAAAACATTCTTTTCTCCATAACATTCAGTGCTGCTCATAAGTTTATGAACCCATGCTAAAGTTGACTAAAAAGAGGAATAAAAATATAATCTTTTGGAAATTGATCTTAATACCTTAATTAAACAAATTAGGAAAAATCCAACCTTTAAGGACACCAATTTTCTTTGTGAATGAATAATGTATTGTAAATGCATAAATGTTCTTCCTTAAAATACAGGGGGCATAAGTATAGGATCATTCTATCCTGGATCCATCCTAATAAAGTTCCCTTGGCCTTTGGAATTAAAATAGCATGAGAGGTACTTTCCATAAAATCATCTCTCAATGCAAATCAAACCAGCTATTAGGCTAACTGAAATAAAACCATGCCAATCTGTAGGTATGGTGAAGGGTATGTGATGATGTGGGGCTATATTAACTCCAGAGGCCAAGGGAACTTTATCAGGATGCATAGTATCCTAGATCCATGAAATAACTGGCCTTTAAAAATAAAAATCTGCCTGCCTCTATGGGAATTTATGGGTGTCTATACTTATGCCTCCTTTATTTTAAGGAAGCACATTTATTTATTGCT
The DNA here is from genome assembly GCF_010015445.1 of Perca fluviatilis. Taxonomy (NCBI): domain Eukaryota; kingdom Metazoa; phylum Chordata; class Actinopteri; order Perciformes; family Percidae; genus Perca; species Perca fluviatilis. The sequence continues at coordinate 24,136,951 of NC_053125.1, read as the reverse complement.
CTAGAACAAGGCTCAGGCTCTTTTTGTATGACGTTTACTGACAGTATTTAAACTAAGTGACAGATATCAGAGTCCATCAATCTGCCTTCCTGTCACAGGCTAAAGGTTTTACATGGAATGACTCATTTATCTTCTAATCGTTTGGACGGATACGATTAAAGGGGCCAAACTACTGTAATACACAATGGCTTATCATCATTAAATCACTTCTATACTATCTATCACTATCTATAATCAAGTCTATAATGTTCACTTTTTATATTTAAAGTAATAGAGTACTATGTGGGATGTGACAGCGAAGTCACAACTTCTGTTTCCCTTTTTCAGCTTTGTTTGTCCTTTTTTTGGCAATTAATTCTGGCATAACATCATCAGCAGTCTATTTAAAACTGGTTTAAGCCTGTGATGTCTGACTCTGGAACAAAATCACATGATCTCTTAGACCCCATTGCTGTGTCATCAGGAGTTGCGGTGGTTTAAACATTTGTTTTGGTCAAAACCGGGTTGCTATGTTCTGTGTCACACACCTGTTTTAACGGAGTTTTAATGTCATGGTTTGAGTAGGAGGGGAGAGTACTGTTAAGATCATTTTATTAAATACTAATCGTTTAAATCATTATCATTTTTGACAGTGCAACAAAAAAATGGTTTATAGCAAAAACAATTAGCCAGTCGATTAATCGATGGATTGTTTTGATAATCGATTAATCATTTGAGTCATTTATCACGACCAAACTTAGATTTTTCTGCTTTTATCTGTTTTATATCATAGTAATCTCAATATGTTTGGGATTTGGACCATTTGTTGGACCAAACAACATATTTGAAGATGTCACGTTGCTTGGAAACTGGGATTTTAACATTTGGAAACCAAACTAATCACTGATTAATCGTAAAAAGTCATCAGTTTATTAAAAAAGTTAATCAGTAGGCTAACGTGAATCAAATGTGCATTTGTAAGCTTGCTGTTTAGCACCACTGTTGTAAAGTTATTGGTTCAGGAAACTGGGTATGATTGTAGGGAAAGTTTTCACACTCATTTGTCAGTAAAACAATAGTGGAGATGTTTAAATCATCAGCATACAGTGAAACAGATCCCAGACATTAATGGCTTCTCAGCAGGTTTTAAATTGATCCTCCATTTTTCAGGTGAATCTCACGTGGTTGGTCCACTTCAGCCAATCGTGGCTGCTCCGGGTGATGACGTCATCCTGCCGTGCCATGTGGAGCCTCCGGTAACCGTGGCGGGACTGACGGTGGAGTGGTCGAGGCCCGACCGTCAGCCGGACCCCAGAGATCGGCTGAGCCGGGTCGAATATGTGCATCTTTACCGGGACACCCGCGAGGTCCCGGACATGAAGATCCCATCATACGTCGGTCGGACAGAACTGTTCACAGAAGGCCTGAGACACGGCGACATATCGCTCAGGATCATGAACGTGACGCTTGCAGACAAAGGGAGATTCAGATGTTTCATCCCGAAGTTAAACGGCCAAATACAGTCTTCAGTTGTTCAGCTTGTCGTTGGCGAGTTAGTCTGTTAAAAATTTGTGATCTAGATTAAAGCTGCAGTAAAAATGTTGACGTAAAATTGATCATATCAACATTTTATCTTGTCTATACAGTGCTAAAAATATAATATACAAGATCAGTGCCTCGAATATCTTTTTGTCAACAACTTATGTTACTTATGCAACTTACAACTTATTGCTGCCCCATAGCAAAGGGCAGTTGTCTCCTTTAAATATTATTGTAAGTCATTGCACTCTTTACACTTTTGTTTTTTCCAGAACGAAAATCTGCTACAACAGAGACGCCTATGCAACCCACAAGTCACCAAACTCCTGATCCGAGGAAAGAAGGGGATGGTAAAGGTGAATAAAAGTCTTAAAATGCCAACGTTATTAGTACAAACATTAGGTTTTAAGTTTCTTTAGTCCTGTTTGCAGGCCATCATCGTCAGTGGCAGACTCCGCCATTCCTGCCTTGGATTGAAATTCCCTTTACACACATGCAGGAAACGATGCATGCCTCTAGCGTAATTTCATGTCAATAATATTTCATTTCCCATTGCCCCACTGCCCATGCTTCACATTAAAAGCATAGAACTACTCAAGAAACAACAAAAACTTTGTTGTGATGTTAAACTGCATTCACTTTTACCACCGTTAACTACGGGCGTCACTAAATCAACAGGACCAAAATGAGAAGGATTGATAGTTCAATGTCGATGCTTTGGCTTGTATCAAACCTGACACTGAATCACATTCATGTTGTGTGTTAGCTCTCATCATCATTGTTTGTTTGATTCTTTTTGTCAGGTGGTTGGTCCAGTCAGAAGATAGTGATCCCAGTCGTGGTTGTCTGCGTTGTCTTCCTGATGATCCTGGTTGTTGTTGTTGGAGTCATAAGATATTCACCACATTGTGTCACAAAGTGTCAAAAACAAAAAGTAAGTCAGAATCAATTTTGAGTTTATGTGTTTTCTTATTGGCAAAAGAAAACACACTATTCCTTTCTCTCAGTTGACTAATTATAACTTTTTATTTTTAAAATTGTCCCTCCAGCTTATATTGGTACCGACTGTCTAAGGGCACATTGGTAGACTCCTACAAAGATGAGAACACTACCCGCATTTCTCAGCAGGATATTTCCAATTAGTTTGAGGAGTCAAACCAGCAACCCTTCCAGCTACAGATGGACTCACTGGATCTGCAGGAGCGAGGCTTTTTATGTTGTGGAAGAAAGCAGACCCCCACCAAAGGTCCCGTAAGTTTCTCTGATTTGAAGACTGATTGTGTGACATCTGAAGAGTCTTAAATATGAAATAGAAGATCTGTTATTTGTCCAATTGTTGACTTTATGTCATGAAGGGGAAAGTACATCTGAAGGCATCAGGATTATTTGCACCTGCTGTGTCTGGACTGAAACAGGTTTTTGTATAGTTTCACCCTATTTGAATTTTGTTTCCATAGCTTTGCATATGGCTTTTAGTAGGACGTGGCAGCAATGAGTCAGAGCTAAGTTTGCATTTAAATGTAAGACATTATTCATCAGGGAAAGTATATGCGTTCTTTTTTTAATTTATTCTGTTTAATAAATTAATTACGGGGTTATGTTCTATGTGTGTGATGTGAAGAGGCTACAAACATTTAATTGTGTTGTGAAATACGAGATATTTAAACCTTGTAACAGTGACTGTCAAGTTATGTCTTAACTTATTCTAAACTGTTGTTCTGTTGTTATATGCTGTTTTTATTCTAAGATGTTTAAATAAAAGCGGGCTTTTTATTGGTTAAATGTTGTTCTTGTGATCTAACAGATAACCTTTGTTAATGTTACACTTCAAATAATATTTTCAAATGTATTTGTCAGTTCTATGTTGTGCTGTGTGTGAAGAAATTATGAGCACAGTTGATTATTCAATGTTAAAAGCTACCTCTTGTGTTACGCTGCTCAAGCAGGTACATTGCTTGTATTGCATGTTCCTCAAAGTTATGTTTTAGGATATAGGTCAGGCTTTAATTTTAGCCTCATAGCTTTTCTTATTTCTGTTATTTTTTTTCTCAGTGTGTTTACATCATATGAGCTGTGACTAATATATCTGTGCTGAAGGTCCCGTGATGTCAGCTGCTTATCTCTGTGACCTGTGACAGTAATTGGGTAAAGGTTATTATCACATACATGTAGCTAAATTAATTCTCTCATTTAACCAATCCCTCAAGGGAGCAGTGGGGAGCAGCCCGGGGAACTCCAGATTTGACCCTGGAGACTTGAGAATCTGTTTTTGATGGTGAGGGAAACCAGAGAAACCCACACAAACAGGGGGAGATCATACACATCCACACAGAAAGGCCCGGGGTGACCTTGATTCAAACCCACAACCTTCTTGCTGTGAGGCCACAGTGCTAACCATTGGGCCACCATGCTGCGATAATACATGTGCTTATATGATACATGTTAGTTTTAATTTATATGGTTTACTATTAAACCGAGATATGTCTTGTTTTCACTCCATGAAAGTTGAAAGCTTTTGGCAATACTAGTTGTAGGCTCCAGGTATTCATTTCAGATGAGAACCAACAGCGATGCCAATTTAAGCCACAGCTTCTGTGTCATAACATCCTCTGCTAAGTTAAATATCTTTTAGAGCAACTCACACAAAGATAATTGTTAGATATGGAGTGCAGAGAACATCAGCTCGTTAAAAATGTTCATTAGAGTCACGGTAATAAACAAAAACATTTTGTTCAGTATGTAGCCATTATAACTTAACATCATGATGCAATTTTAGTGAGAACATGTTTCAGACAAAAATCAACAACAAGACAGACAACAACAGCATTTGAAATTGAAAGTTGAAACTTTTTGGAAACTTTTTTTATTTCTCTCATAAATTCTAAAGTGTTTCCCCTGTGGTTGTTTTATTGAGGAAGACCTTGCAGAATAAACAACAGACGTTACGTGAGATATTTAACTGAATCATTTCCTGCTCTAGAACAAGTACGACAATTGTGTTATCTAGAGTTCACGGAATCTTTGGTTGTTTTTTTTCTGTCCCAGAAACCGAGACTCTGGGTGTTATGTGGGTAAGTCAGCTGTTTGACATGGTTTTGTTTTCTTAATGATCTAGGCAAAGCTCCACAAGACTTTGTTTATTAATTTGCAGAGGCAGAGGGAGAGAACAATTTTTTTTCTCCAAATAAAGTACATTTCCAAATTCCAATGTGTTTACTTCATGATGTTTGAACTCATTGCATTCAATCTGTGAATGCTCTGCAGTCATTTTCCCAAAAAGGACATGGTTTGATATGGTTGAACCTTCCTCTGGTGTTATGTTAGGAGGAAAAAAAACAGCAGAACATCATGTCAACATTGATAGAGACTTATACATCTACACCTACACCCTACTCACTCAAATGAGTAGTTATATTTTCTACAAAAACTGGCACATGTTAAAGGAAATGTAAGTGCAATAAATGTACAAGTTGTTAGGTATAGGTCAATACCATTAGCTCTATATATTATATCTGTCAGACCTACCTTATAGTTCATGTTCATATTCCTGTATAAATCAGAAATTGTGCCATTAAAACGTATCCATTGGGTGATGGCAATGACACACAATCTACAGTAGCATTCTGATGGTAGTTGTAGCTATTCTATTCTAAAAAGTCACAGTTCAACTGTAAAAGTAAACTTGAATAAACCATACCTATGGACTTCATTAATGCTTATAGGCCTATGTAAGCCTTAAGCTATATATTTGTTTAAATAAATGGAATTATACTGCAATATATGTACAACACACCTGTATCTGTAAGGTACAGCAGACACGTAAACTCTACCGCAACTTTTAATCGTTGTTTGATGCATTGATAATTTGGGGATAAGATAAGAAAGAAATTCATTCATTCCAAAAGCGATTTGTAGGGCCAAAGATGTACACATCAGACAAGTGTACATATTCATATACACAGACTTTCTTGACCTGCAAAACTATCTTTTAAATTGACGAAAATCGTATGTTTAATTCATGGCTCATATCAAACGGGTACAAACAGTTATCTGTCTCTCCTTGTTTTGTACCCATCGACTGTACAGTCTACTGTTTGTATCATTGACATATGGTTTGTATACAGTCTATTGTCGGCCGGAAGAGGAGGAACTTCGGCGGTCGGTTTGAATCAGCATGTAGGCCTACTGCTGACGAGTTTATATCTCTTGACAGTTTGGAGCTACGGCAGTCTACGTTTACGGATTATTAGTAGGTTTTGGACTGAATCCAACCAGGCTCCCCGGTGAAGGGACACCGTTGGGATGGCTTCGGGAGGTAGCCAAAGGAGGAAGGGTAATGGAAAGAGTGAAGATGGCAAGAAAAGGGACAGGTCTTATAGATCAAGTGAGGGGGACGAGGACCAAGACCATAGAAAGATATCAAAGCTTGATGATGAAGGAGGATTCATGTTTGTTGCTAAATTTAAAGATAAGAGTGATAAAGCTGTAAACCCCCTCAGACTGTCTGATGACATAAAGGATAAAATGGGAAGTATACTTAATATGAGAATGTTGAGAAATGGAAATTTTCTGATTTTTTGCAAAACAGAAGGCCAAAGAACAAGTGCTATGAAAGTCCGCCATCTAATGAATAGGTCAATTGAATGCTTTGTTCCTACAGGTAGAGATGTTAAGGGAGTAATATACATTAGCTCTGACATTACTGAGAGTGACATAGTTAAGCATTTACAAGGAGCTGAGATTGAGTCTGCCCGTAGGTTTCAAAAAGATGGCTCAGCTGTGTTGCTTATCTTTAAGCAAGAAACCATGCCAACAAGAGTATACATGGGGTATATGAGTTTCCCAGTGAGAGAGTACAGACGTCCGCCATTGCGATGCTATAAGTGTCAACGGTTTGGACATGTGGCAGCTGCATGCAGAGGGAATAGGAGATGTGGAAAGTGTGGGGAAGATCATGACTTTGCGCAGTGCCAGGTTGTGGAAACAAAGTGTTGTAATTGTGGTGGTAACCATATAACTTCCTTCAAGGGGTGTGGGTATCATATAACAGCTGTGGAAGTGGAGAAGGTTAGAGCTGGAGGGATCATGTCTTATGCAGAGGCGTTGGGGAGAGTGAAGGGCTTAGGGGTAGCTGACAGGTCAGGGGGGACCAGAGGGGGGACAAGTGTGGGGACCAGTGTCCCTGCAATGTTGGATAAAAGGGAAATAGTGCAGATACAGGAAAAGAAACCACTTCTTGCATTTATGGTTGATGTGATATGGGCAGCTAGAAATATAACCAAGAGATCAGATGCTATTAAGATTGTGGTGGATGCTGCTGAAAGGTTTCTTGAGGAGGTAGAACTAGACCCAGAGGAGTTGCACATGTTCATGAGACAGAAGATGGAGGAGCAGGAGAGAGGGAGGGAGAGGGGAAGGGGGCCCATAGGTAGGAGTGAGGACAAAGGTAAAGAGGTGGAAATAAATGTGAATGAACATGATGATAGTTAATCTGTTGATGTTTTACATATTGCAATGGAACGCAAGGAGTCTAATTGCAAATGGGCAGGAGTTTAAAAGATTTGTGGATGTATTTAAAGGAGAGTACAAACCAGCTTTATTGTGTGTTCAGTAAACATGGCTCAAACCTTGTTTAGATTTTGTGGTGCCAGGGTATGAATTGTGTAGACAGGATCGAAAGGAAAAATCAGGAGGAGGGTGTGCAACATTTGTAAGATCTGATGTGCTGTACCAGAGGGTGGAAATTGAGTCTTCTCTAGAGTGTGTGGTGGTGAGGGTATGGGGAGAGCATAGGTGGGTAAATATAGTGAATTTTTATAATCCTTGCTTGCAAATCAGCATGGTAGAACTGGAGGAGGTCATGGAGCGGATAGGGGCACCGGTTATATGGGTAGGTGATTTGAATGTGCATAATCCTCTTTGGGGTAGTAGAATGAAAGATAATAATGGGAGAACAGTGGAGGATTTTATGGACAGGCATGGGTTGGTTTGTGTGAATGATGGCCGCCCAACTAGGTTTGAAATTAAGACCGGGGCAGTTTCATGTATAGATTTAGCAATGGCGTCCAGTAAATTGGCAAGGGTAGGGGAATGGATAGGTACACAATGGGCAGTGATCACTTTCCGATACTTTTGAGGTTTGGGAAAACTTTGTTAGCTGAAGAGCAAGCAAGACCAGAATATTTTAATTATAACAAGGCAGACTGGGGGAAGTTCTCTAGCAGATGTGATAGTGGCCTTGATAATGTAAATGGGGAGGGAACGATAGATGAGTGGAACAATAGTTTATGTTCAATGATATTAAGTAGAGCATATGAATGCATTCCTTTAAAGAAAAGCCATAAAGCGAAAGTAAGTGTCCCATGGTGGAATAGGGCATGTGATAAAGCAGTAAGGGATAGGAACTTGGCTTATAGGAAATTAAGAAGGGGCCCGACAGAGTATAATGCAATAGAATACAAAAGGTTCAGGGCTAAGGCAAGACAAGTGATTAAGATTGCAAAAAAAGAGTGCTGGAGGAACTACTGTGGCAAACTAAGGGTAGAGACGTCAGTAACGGAAATATGGCAGGTAGTGCATTGTATGTCAGGAATTATTAGGATAAAGAAAATGCCAATGTTAGAGGAGGAGGGCATGTTTGCTACAAGTGATTTGGATAAAGCTAAAATGTGTGAAAATAAATTTAAAGCTGTTCACAGTGGAGCTAATATTGGCGAGGAAGGTATAAGAAAACGAAATGAGACTTTGGAGCCAAACAGGTTTAAACTAGAGGTAAATGAAGATAATTCTGATATTTGTAATGTCTTTTTCTCGTTAGAAGAACTGCATAGAGGAATAGGTAAAGGAAGATCTACAGCTCCAGGAAAGGATGGTATTAGCTATGATCTAGTTAATAAACTGAGTGATCTAGTGTTGGAGGAATTTCTGTCGTTGATCAATTATATATGGCAAGAGGGAACTCTTCCTAGCTCCTGGAAACAAGCAGTGGTGGTCCCAATATTAAAACCAGGGAAAGAATGGTTACAGACAGATTAATGTATAAATTAGAGAAGGATAGATGGTTTACTCCTGTACAAAGTGGCTTTCGTAGAGGGAGAAGTACCATGGATGCTGGGCTTTCCCTTGACAGCGATATTAAGAAAGCCATGGTAAATAAAGAAGCCCTAGTGGCTGTATTTCTTGACATTGAAAAGGCCTATGACATGTTATGGAAAGAGGGGCTAGTTATAAAGCTCTATGAGGCTGGAATCAGAGGGCGCATGCTTAATTGGATACAAGATTTTTTGAAGAACAGGAGTATTCACGTCAGGGTTGGAAATTCTTTTTCTGAGGGTACAAAGGTGGAAAATGGAACGCCCCAGGGCAGTGTGATTAGTCCACTCCTATTTAACATTATGATAAATGATATTTTTCAGGATATTGGGACCAGTTATGGACTTTCCCTGTATGCAGATGACGGGACCATCTGGAAAAGGGGCAGAAATATCAAACAAACTATTGAATGAATACAGGTAGCCCTAAACAGGGTAACTAGCTGGGGTGAAAAGTGGGGATTTAAAATATCAGTGGATAAATCTAAATATGTAATATTTGGCAATAAGAAAAGTGAATGTAATGGTTTGTTTATGTATGGACAAGCAATTGAAAGGGTTAAAGATTTCAAATTCCTGGGTGTGCACTTTGATGAGAGACTAACATGGGGAATACAGATCAATAATGTTATTAATAAGTGTGAGAAAGTGATAAATATTATGCGTTCCCTCTCAGGTAGTACATGGGGTGCTGACAGGGATTCGCTACTAATGATTTACAGAGCAATGATAAGGTCAAGACTAGACTATGGTTGTATATGTTATGGAACAGCAGCTGAATCACACTTAAAGAAACTGGATGTAATACAGGCCAAGGCTCTGAGGATATGTTGTGGGGCTCTTCGTACAACCCCAGTTCCAGCTTTACTGGTTGAGATGGGGGAGATGCCATTGTCAATTAGACGAGAGAAACTGGCAATGCAGTATGTTGTTAAATTGTGGGGATACAAAGAAGAGCACCCAACAAAATCAGTTCTGAATAATGCTTGGGAATGGGCAGCAGAGAAAAGGAAGAAAGAGTGTTTTTTATTTAACATCAGCAAAAAGGTGGAGAAACTGGGACTGGGAGAGGCAGGTGTGGCCCCGCAGGTGTACTGGGCAGTTATACCACCATGGATGCTGCCCACCCCAGACATAGACTTCAGTATATTGGAAAACTTAAAACATCTTGAAGGTGGTTTATGTCCGGGGTTGGTTAAACAAAGGCTGGGTGAGCATTGGGAGTCTTACCTTCAGATTTACACAGATGGATCTCAAGATCCACAAACTGGGAAGTCTGGCTTTGCTTTTTACATTCCTCAACTAGGAATTGTACAGCTCAAACGACTGTCTGAGGGGGTATCGGTTTATACAACAGAGCTAATAGCTATAATTTGGGCACTACAGTGGGTGGAGGAAGTGCTGCCAAGGAGAGCAGTCATATGTTCAGATTTGGCTTCAGTTTTAAAAACTCTGATAGGAAGCAAATGGGGAGACAGGCCAGACCTGGTTATGGAAGTGATGGCTCTATTGTATAAGATCGAGAAGGCTGGAGGATTGGTGGGATTTCTGTGGGTGCCTGCTCATGTTGGGGTAGAGGGGAATGAGACGGCAGATAAGGCAGCTAAAATGGCATTGAAAAGAGAAATTGAGTTAAGGGTATGTGTTGGGATATCTGAGTGCCGGTCTGTCATTAAGAAAAATTCTATAGCAGTGTGGCAGAGGAAGTGGGAAAATGAAAAGAGGGGCCGTCATTATTTTTCAATTCAAGATAAGGTACCGGCAGAGCAAGGTTATTTGGGTAAAGGCAGAAGACACTCCGTCATAATGACTAGGCTTAGACTCGGGCATTGTGGTCTGGCATGGGATCTGGCAAAGATGGGTAAACATGAAGATGGATTGTGTGGAACATGTAAACTAAAACAAACTGTGCAACATGTTCTTTTGGACTGTCTTTGGTACAAAGATGAAAGAGGACAGTTGTCCACTGCGCTATGTCACATGGGAATACAACACATGACATTGAGAGACTTATTAAATCCCCCTGAATATAAATGTGAGATAGTGGAAGCCGTCATGGATTACATCTCTGCGACAGGACTACTCCACTGAAGCTGACAATACTTTTGACTAGTGCATAAAATATCCTGTGGGAGGCAGCAATATGCCACGAGGCATCTAGTCTGCCGGAAAGCCAACAGAAGAAGAAGAAGAGGAGGGACTTCGCCTCTGTGTGTAGTTCCGTCATTTCCGTCCGACGGGGAAAAAAACAAAACACACCACTAGCAAAATAGCTGTAATGAAAACCGAACCTAAAAAGCTCAACTACCACCTAAATTACCATGTGTAGCATACAGGTTAGGCGGTGAGTTAGCTAACGATACGGGGAACTAATGTTGGGTAGCCAACCAGCCTTTTTACAACATGAATTTGAGAGGACTCTTTCAGGACTTCAACCCCAGGTACCTTTAGCTACGACCTAGCTAGCACTGTAGCTAACTGTGTCGCTGTTGTTGTTGCGCTGCCTGCCGAAGGGAAAACATGCTGAAAACGTTTATTTCATACGGGTGGAATAAAACACACTTATTCCTCATAGCTGAACAGATAAAGTAATATATAAAGTAAGTGTAAGTGCAGTGGCTAAAAGAAGCGAAAATAATTTATCTGGCTAAACAAGGCCTAGCTAGCATGCTAGCTAAGATGACGCTAGGTTAATGTAATCTGCAATAAACGTTGACTGTAGCTGTTAAGTCCAAACTTCACGCATGTTTTCAGTGTCCATACTTAGCTTAATAATGCGTGACACGTTGTTTTTAGGTTGCACATAACAGTTACAGTTATGAATATCTTAATGAGATTTAAAGGCCCTCAAGAGCAACGAGCCCAGGCTTAAAATTACTACTAAAACTGTCCAAAAGTTGTAATACTAAAAAAACACCAATTATGGATTCCTTTAATAATGGACGTTATAAATGGAGTGCAATCAACCTGCAGGCATATATTTACATTTATATTTGCAAAAGGCTTCATAGTTAAACGATTTTTATTTTTATTTTATAACTCTGAATCAGCAAATATGTTTGAAACATGTCTAATCTCTAATGACATTTCTCTTATGTTCTTTATACATAAATAAGGCTATAGAAGTGAACTATGAACCTTTTTTTCGTCCATCTATCTAATTTTCACATTCTAAGCCCTAGCCAAATACTTTTGTCTATTTATTCATTTGCACCCATGACTGATATTACCACTGTCTCCTGTCTCAACCATCATAACTTTCAAGTTTGTCTTTTTATATTAGCCTATTTTTTCCCACAAATGTGGACACTGATTACAGCAAATTTCAGTTATGCTTCTCTTTTTTTCAATATATTTCACTTGCACACATTGTTTTTAAGAAAAATCTTAATTGATTAGAGATGCTCCTTCAATACCTGTAACCGTCAGTACTCACAGGAGTACGAACAGGCTGCTTCTTTACATTAACGTCAGGAGTCAAACATGTCTCTCTCTCTCTTCCCTGTTGCAGTAAGTTCCTGATCTACTCCTGTCTGCTGCTCTTCTCCGTGTTGCTCTCCTTGAGGCTGGATGGAGTCATCCAGTGGAGCTACTGGGCTGTGTTCACCCCGATATGGCTGTGGAAGCTGTTGGTCATCATTGGGGCCTCTGTGGGCACTGGAGTCTGGGCACACAACCCCCAGTACAGGTAGACTCTCTCACACATTAACGTGGTTTGCACAATACTGTCCAGCACATTAAATTGTTTACTTAATCATGCATTTAGTGTACATCCACAAAGTATGCATGTCATTAGTAGGGGTGGATATCGTTTAGAAATTTGACACCTCTTCCTGATACAATACCTTTTTCCGATATCAATTTTATAAAATCTATTTTAATAAAAATAAATTACAACATTATACATTATGAAACAAATCCTTTTTTCCCACTAATGTGACACACACTGTAGTCACGCCTCTCAAAACAAAAAACACTCACACACACTGTGGGTGGGAATCTTCACTGGACTCAGGATTCAATTCCATTACAATTATCCTTTCTAAGATTTGAATCAGTTCGATATCGCGATGTGTCATAACCTCAATATTATCATATATTGCTACACATGATTTTCATTGAGAAATTCAATGAGATATATATGAACTCCCCTCTTTATTGTGTCTGCTCTTAAATAAAAAAATGAAATACACTTCCTGAATGTAACGGAGTCTAAACAAAGCAGACACGAAATTAACAAGTTACATCTGTAGGCAATAATTGCATGCCTCTATGACCTGTAATATGAGACAGTCCAATCGCAAACATTATTAGATCTTGGTAAAAGCATGCTGTGTGCTCATTGGCTAAGTGATGCTGATGGGATTTTGTACACTGCCCTCCTGGGCACTGCCAAGGTGCTCTTGAGCAAGGCACCAAACCCCCAAGTAGCAGCCCCCTCATTCTGACATCTCTCCATTAGTGTGTTTAGCATGTATAGGTCCTGATCATGTTTGTAATTCAGGCCTGTGTTTAATATGTGTGCAACTGTACTAACAGAGTGGAAATTGTCAATTTCCCCTAGCGGGATAAATGAAAGACATTCTTCTTCTAAAAAAAGATATTATAATACTAATTATATTATAATCTTTATTGTGTGTGATTGTGTGTGTTTGGTTAGCACCATGAAATTTAATCGCAGGACTCATCAGTGTCAGTATGGATGAACCTGATGGTTTGATCTCAATGTATTCTCTCTTAGGGCTGAAGGGGAGACATGTGTGGAGTTCAAGGCCATGCTGATCGCAGTGGGGCTCCACGTCCTGCTGCTGATGTTTGAGGTGTTAGTATGCGACCGCGTGGCGAGGGGAAATTACTTCTGGCTTCTCGTCTTCATGCCTCTCTTCTTCGTGTCGCCCGTCTCTGTAGCAGCCTGCGTCTGGGGGTTCAGACACGACCGCTCGCTCGAGGTAAGGGGTACACCGAGACCAGAGTAGGAAATCAATGCAAAATCACGGCCAAACACAATTGCAACTGTGGCTAGATAGTTTGAGTTTGCCTGTGTTAGGAGAGGGTTCAGAAATGTTTTATACATACAGAGACTTCTCATATACAGGCAGTATTGACACAAAGATTAACATTAGGACTGGAGTTGAATATTTTATTTTTCCCAGTATGAAGAGTATGTTTTATGCAGGGCAGCATATCATAAAAATAAATCTCAATACCAGTACAGATACCATGTATTCTATACCGGTTCTTAAACAACACTTTTTTTCGAGACCAATTTTATAAATCTATTTTAAAAAGAAACTTTACCGCATGAATCTTTACTTTTTAGTTCTTTTACATCTATGTGACACACACTGTAATCCTGTAAAGCCTATCAAAATGTAACAACACACACACAGACGTGAGTCGTCTCTGTGCATAACGTAGTGTTCTTCCTGCCTGTCTACCCAGCCAATCACCAGGACTATTAGATCTTTATAGAAACATGCTGCATGCTTTATTGGCTCACTGATGCTGGTGAGATTTACTCCTTTAGGTATTGAACTTTGGTATTGAATGACGAAGCATTTTTAGATACAACGGAGGCAATTTGATTGTGTCTAAAAAGTATCTAAGTACAGTACTCAGCCCTAGTTTAAAGAATGCTTTTTTGCGGGGCGGCCTCTAGCTCACCCAGTAAGAGCGTTCACCCCATGGTGTCTGAGTCCTGCAGCGGCGCTGCCCTTTGCTGTGTGTCGTCCTCCATCTCTCTCCCCCTTTCATGTCTATCACTGTCACTATAATAAAGGGAAAAGCCCCCCCCCCCCAAAAAAAAAGAATGCTTGTTGTGCGAGTGAGGAGAATAATTTGCAACGAAAAGCAGCCAATTTGACGTGTCAGTGTTAGGGTTGGGTACCGAAACCCGGTTCCATTATGGAACCTGTTCCTACGCAACGAAATCGGACCGAATTAGAACACAAATTTCAGTTCCTCATTTTGGTTCCACTTAATGTGTCGACTGAAATATTACATATGCAAAAAGGATGTAAAAGCGTATTAACCATTCACTGCATGTGATCGCTAGTAAACACATTACATCTTTGATGTCATTTTTCAGTTTTTCAAGAATCGGTATATGAATCGGAATCGTTTTAAAAGTACCGGTTCGGCATCAGAATCGTAAAAATCCAAACGCTACCCAACCCTAGTCAGTGTATGATGCACTAGTCACAATGGACACTGTAATCCCTTTAGTTCCCCACACAAGACAACATTTGACAAAGTTAGCGGTTACATTTCTGTGTCCTCGCCCATGTGCAGACATTTATTTCAGAAAATATGAAATATGTGTGTGATAGGTTTGAAAAATTAGTATAGTGCTGATATTCTGTGTTTGTTTTTTTCTCTTCTCAGTTGGAGGTGTTGTGTTCAGTTAACATTCTTCAGTTCATCTTCATCGCCCTGAGGCTCGACAGGATCATCAACTGGCCTTGGCTGGTGAGATACACAAAGTAGATCATCAGAGATTGCCCAGTGCTTTTATTTTACACACTCGCATCCATTTATCCATTTTTATATTATGCTTTCACAGGATGGGGTGTTTTCTGTGTTGTTCTCCAACCATGTGTTAAAGTGTAAGGTGATAACATTGTCCTTACCTTCATCTACTTTAATGTGTGTGTGTCTGTGTGTGTCTGTGTGTGTCTGTGTGTGTCTGTGCGCTGCAGGTGGTGTGTGTCCCACTGTGGATCCTGATGTCCTTCCTGTGCCTTGTTGTCCTCTACTACATCATCTGGTCTGTCCTCTTCCTGCGCTCCATTGACATCATCGCCGAGCAACGGCGGACTCACATCACCATGGCAATCAGCTGGATGACCATCGTCGTCCCGCTCCTCACCTTTGAGGTGAGTTGTCACTACTAGAGTTTATTACCTTTGGTGTGTTGTATTTCATTTGTTTAAGCCTGTTTAAGACAAATTGTGATTGTATGAAATAGGCTATTAGTTATTTCAGATACATCTTCTGTTTATGCATTTTTCTAAACCTAAATTACACCTTTTCAAGTAGTTAACGATTATCTCCAAACACTAATTTGATAATCACAATTACAGTCAGGGCTCCAGACTAACTTTTTTCACTAGGAGCACCCAACTGAAAATTTTAGGGGCACAACCAGAAAATGTATGGGCACACACCTGCTAACCAAATATTCACATTTCTACTAATTTCCACTGTATTACTAATAAATACTTTGATAATAGATGCAGA
The DNA here is from genome assembly GCF_010015445.1 of Perca fluviatilis. Classification (NCBI taxonomy): domain Eukaryota; kingdom Metazoa; phylum Chordata; class Actinopteri; order Perciformes; family Percidae; genus Perca; species Perca fluviatilis. The sequence goes on along the minus strand of NC_053125.1, from coordinate 24,121,103 downwards.
AATTACAATGTGCTGTTTCAAATTCAGTGTCACTTTTGAAGATGCCTTACAACCTCAGCCTGTCAGTCAGTCACCAGGGCACAGAAACCACTGTTGTGCCTGCTCGTATTCGAGGAAGTGTAACTTCAACAGCACCGAGACCGCTTTTGGCTCGCCATTAATATCCTATCGCAGCAAACTCTGTCTGCTTGAAGTTATGAAAAACTGTAACCACACTTGAAACCACTTTATCGGCATTTCCGTGATTCACTGTGACTTCAACAAAACTGCAGAGCCGACGTAGTTTGCAGCTCTGCGTGTGTGCGAGTGTGTGTGTTTGTGTCAGAGCTCTGCTCTCTGTCAATTTTCAGAGAGGACAGATAAGCTTGTGCTTACGCGCTCTCAGGTACCGACATTTCAACCTTTAACGTGTAAAAAAAGGGGGCAAATTTACTGGTCGCACATGTGTGAGTGGATGTAAAATTCAGTCGCACACTCTCAAATTTTGGTTGCAAAATGCGACCATTTGGTCGCAGTCTGGAGCCCTGATTACAGTATCTATCAAACCAAAGTGCTATAATAATAATAGAATTAGCCTGCCCTCTACTGGCTGAAAACACGCCTTTTTTTAAAAGTCGATTCAAACGGCATACAGGATGTTCTGGAAATTATAAATACCTTATGGCTTAGTCTTGGACAAAATGTGGAAAAAAAGTACAAATCTAAATTTCCTCATGTTTCCAAGTTACTTAGGAAAGCAAAAACAATCATCCCCATTTCTAATTCTTTGGACAACCTGTTTGCTGGAGTGTCCAGGATGCTCTGTGTACATTTTTTCTTCATGTTGTCTTATTTTCCCATTAAATCGGTCTGATTTACACTCTTCCTTTATGCTGCAAGTTAAACTACCTAGATTACTGGGAATCCACCAGTATGTCGAAAAAATGTAAAACTATAGCCTGCCATAAAAATGTCACAAATAAGTCACAGTATAAAGTATGTCGAAAATAGTAAAAAAAAAAAAAAAGAAGTTATTTATTAAATGTATTTGTGTCAAAATGACATATAAACATCTTTTCCTATTCTATTTTGCCTGGAAATGCTTCCAACACGCTTGCGTGTCACGTGAAAAATAGGTGTCGGTTCTATTTCTGGCATGCACGCGTTTTCAGCTGAAGTGTGTACGCTCTAACCTGTTAACATGGGAGCCGAAATAAAAACGGACATGCCACGCTGCTGACACGCTCGCGACCATGCAGGCAGTGTGCAGGAGCCTTTAGGCAGTGGTTGAGAATACTTATAAATACCTCCTGCATGCGTGTGCACATTTACGCACAACTTTGCACCAATTTGCTGCATTGCAGGTTTGCCTCCTAATGACAGCCTTTGACTTCTAACATCCTGTGTCTCTTCAGATCCTTCTGGTGCACAAGCTGGACGGCCACAACAGCCTGAGCTACGTGTGTGTGTTCGTCCCTCTCTGGCTCTCCCTGCTCACACTCATGGCCACCACGTTTGGCCAGAAGGGAGGAAACCACTGTGAGTATTTAAAGCCAGTGATGGGGCTGTGGGCTGCTAGATGCCTCCACTGCTTCTGTGTACAGTAGAACTATTTCTTTAATAACTTTACCTTCATGTAGCTTTTTGTAAAACCTTACTATCTACACAGTATTGATCAAATAATTTGTATCTTTTGTATCTTGTTGACTTATACTGCTATATACCTATATGTTTACTTATATCATGCAGAAAGCTTTGTTTGTCAATTCTAGGGCAGCAACTAACAATTATTTGTATTATTGACACACAAACTTTGAATTTAAAAGGTTTCTTCACAATGTCTGAGTTGAAAACGCATCTTGTTGTCACGTAAGGGCCCTGTTTATGTTGCACAGACATTTTAATTGCATTTTGTGTCTGTTAAGAGGCACAAAGGCACTCTTTATGAGATGCCCCGACTACTGGCATTTTAGCTAACTGGGACCTCTGGACGTAGCTGCAGCAACTCCAGTTTGCTAGCACCGATTTTGCTAGTTTTTTTTTCTTCTTCTATCGACAGTACTCGGAGATATACAGCGATCAAGATTCAGGTCAAAATCGGCCGGAGTTCTCCTTTTTAAAATGGTTACTTGGTTGTCAAAATAGTACATTTTTATGTCAGCCGATAATTGATTAACTGACTAAACGTTTCAGCTCGGCCAACGTAGTGATGTCTTCAAATGATTACTTTGGTTGTTGTTGTTTTTTTGTCCGACCAAAAGCATAAAACCAAAAGATTGTCAGAAGCTGGAACCAGCAACGCAAGTTTTATTGTCACATAATCATAAAAAGTGAAATTCTTAGATGTCATACGCTGTATTGTTGTGCACCTGTGGTAGTTGGCAAGTACCGATGATTGTTATTTCTGCGCCATTAAGTTCCCCTCTGTCCTGATCTTCCTTTTTTTTAGGGTGGTTTGGCATCCGTAAGGACTTCTGCCACTTCCTGTTGGAGCTCCTCCCCTTCCTGCGAGAGTACGGCAACGTGTCCTACGACCTCCAGCGCAGCGAGGACCCCGAGGCGGCCGAGGACCTGCCCATCCCCGAACCGCCGCCAAAGATCGCGCCCATGTTCCACAAGAAGACCGGCGTGGTGATCACACAGAGCCCCGGGAAATACTTTGTCCCGCCGCCCAAACTCTGCATCGACATGCCCGACTAAGCGCCTATCGGAGCGAGAAGGGGACTGCTGTACTGACGGGTTCGAGTCGCGAAGCCAAAAACAGCAGAGGACACTGCGTTTTCTTTTGGTTTCACCGAAGGATTTGGTCCCCTGGCCTAAACTCTGCGTTAGCACGGCTGCCGAGACCGAACACACTAGAGCCAACATGGTGACGGAACACTAATGGATCCATTATAGTAAAGACTGCCCTGCCTAACTCTGTCGAAGATCGAATCATGGAACCAAAAGAAAGGACTTCTTTGTTGTGGTTTTTTTTTATCCGTAGATGAAGTTTCACTGTGTTGCTCACTCCCAGTTGTATCCATTTTTACGATGGACATTTTGGGGGAAATTGACAACAGAATTGTCTCCGATTCACTTGGATCTAACTACTTAGGTTGACACGAACGATGACGAGAAGAGCTGGATCTGCGTAGACTTGAACATTTGACTCCGTTAACAGCGGTCGATCACTGATTCAGACAAACCTAAAGCCAAGATGGCGCTCGTCTTGCTTTTAAGATGGGGACCATTGGAGAGACCAGCTTGAATTTGGGATCTTTTTCTTCTCCCGTTTCCACTTTTGACCATGCAGGTTGGAGAAACAAAGGGGAGGTGGAGTTAAAAGAAAGGTTCAGCTTCTTTTATTTATTTATTTTTTTTTCAGGTTCTTGGTACAATATTTGCATGCCCGTATATATGTATACTGAAAGAGCTAGTACCTTCGCCAAGGCGGTTATGCTCTTCGTCTCGGTTTGTTTCTGTCCCTCTGTCGGCAAGATTACTATAACTATTCTCCTGATTTTCATGCCACACCCTTCCACCATCGATTTTGGAGGGGACCCGAATCATGTCGCGGATACGCAACTATTTTTTTTCTTCCACTTTCGTCAACATTGTGGGGCATTTGCGCTACATTCAAATTCCATTTAATTTATATATCAAATCATAACCGACGTTATCACAGGAGCCTTTACAGATACAGAACAGGTCTAGACCTCACTTCACACTTCAACTTACAGAGACCCAACAATTCCCCCAAGAACATTTGTTCACAGTGGCGAAAAAAAAAAAAAAAAAAAAGTCCTTTTCATTCATTTGGTGTCGGACTAATCGGGAAAAATGTCTTTCCGATTATATTTCACGACTCCCCTATTCCGCTTCCCTTTCCCTTCGTCGTCACGCAAAAATACTGGACACCGCTATCGACGTGTCGTTTAAACACTCTGAGCAATACAAAAAAAAAAAAAAAAAAGCAACACATCGTCTTTGCAGCGTCGATGTCGTTTCCACATCACGACCTAAAGCTCACGGGGACACGCTAAAGTCGAGACTTCCCACCTCGGAAAACGGGACCATCCGTGGAGCTTGCGAACGCACCACCTGGCCTCGGCGGAGCTCTGCCGGTCTCGGTAATCGTTCCTTCTGTTCATACTTCGTACCGGCTGTGTAGGGATTCCTGCCGTCCTTCACACCAACTCAAGACACGTCGGGAACCAAATCCACCGTTTGTTAAAAAAATAATGCAGCAAGTGTGAAATGTCCTCTTTGTGTTTCATGTGAGAGTGTGTCCGTGTGAGGGCTGCGTAGGATATGCCAACACAGAGGGGATGTCGCACTAAAAGGGTTGTAACTGAGACTGCTGAAGTCTCCCATTAGCTTCAGCCCAGCGTTAGAATGCACACCTGCACAGAACGAGAACTGTGGATTTCGTCCCCCCATCTCTTGCACTGCACCAGTATGGACAGGCTGAATTATTAAAGTGACTCTTTCAGTGGGTTTTTGTCATGCAAATATTGTATTAAAAAAAATATACCTGAAAAGAAATTGAACCTTTTTAAAAGAGAACAATGGAAAGAAAAAAAAAGCACTTTGTTAATCAGTTTTTTTTTGTATTCCTGTTTTTTGTGTGTGTAAATAACATAAGTCACATTAGGGACCAGAGTGGAGATGGCAGGGTTAAAGAAAAAAAAAAAAAAGGAGTATTTGCAAACAATCATCCACATCTGTTTCAATTCATCTTGTAGTACAATCTGCGCCGAGAGTTAACATATTTAACGAGGACACAAAAATAAGATAATCATGGGGTTTTCAGTGATTGTCAAGGCTTTCTGTGATTCAAAAAACGTAAGGAATGTGGCAAATACTGTACCTCCCATATGGGACTGATGATGTGCATCGTTGTGTTGTCATTTAGCAGCTTTCACATTATTCTTGTAGTATACTGTAGAAAATGAAACTCAAACTATAACAAATTGCAAATACTTTTTTTTTTTTTTCCTATCCACATCTAATAAGTAGAAAATATAACTCCCGAGACTCCCTATGTGTGTGTTTACATTACCATATTTCCTCAAGTTATCAAGTTACTCAGAAAAGCAAAAACAATCATCCCCATTTCTTTTCATTTTTTTTTTTTTTTTGTTGGACAAACTGATTGCTGGAGTGTCCAGCATGCTGTGTGTACATTTTTTCTACGTGTCTCTTTTCCATTAAATTGGTCTGATTTACTCCCTACACTCCTCCTTTATGCTGCACGTAAAACGATAACTTGGAATCCACAAGTATGTCGAAAAAATGTCAAACTATAGCTATGCCATAAAATAAAAAGTCTGTATTGTAAATCGAAAAGTCATAGTATAGTATGTTGAAAAAAGTCATTAAATAGTCATTGTATAGTATATTATGTCGAAATGAAAAGTCAAAGTATAGTGTCGAAAAAAGTCATAGTATAGTATGTCAAAAGTATTCATAATATAGTTTGTCGAAAAAAGTCACATTAAAGTATCTCGAAAAAAGTGATCGTATAGTATGTAAAAAAAAAAAAAAAAAAAGTCATAGTGTAGTATAATAAAAGTCATAGTATGTGGAAAAAAGTCATACTATAATACGGCAGAAAATGTCATAGTATTGTAAGACGAAAAAAGTTGGAAAAAACTCAGTATAGTATGTCGAAAAAAAGTATAGCATAGTATGTCGAAAAAAAGTATAGCATAGTATGTCGAAAAAAGTCATAGTATAGTATGTCAAAAGTATTCATACTATAGTTTGTCGAAAAAAGTCACGTATATCCAAATCCAAATCTCGTAAGAAGTGGAAAAAGTGATCGTATAGTATGTAAAAACGGAAAAAAGTCAGTGTAGTATAATAAAAGTCATAGTATAGTATTTGGAAAAAAGTCATACTATAATACGGCGGAAAATGTCATAGTATTGTAAGACGAAAAAAGTTGATCGTATAGTATGTAAAAAAAAAACGGACAAAAGTCATAGTGTAGTATAATAAGTCATAAAAAAGTCATAGTATAGTATGTCAAAAAAAGTGGTATAAAAGTCATAGTACATTATGTGTAAAATATATATATATATTTCAAAAAGAAAATATTTTATTAGGCATTGGCCAGTATACGATTCTGACGGTATGATAACCTTCAGCAAAAATATCAGTTTCACGGTATTGTGGTAGCGCAATTACAGCGTCCATGTTGAAAGTTAAAAAAAATGTCAGTTAAGCGTGTCGAAATAAGTCATAAAAAAGTCATAGTATAGTATGTCGGAAAAAAAGTCTATGAAGTGATTGTAGAGGAAGTTGAATAAAGTAATATCAGAATCAGAAAAAGTTTTATTTAATAACTACACTCATGTGAAAGTTGCCTTGGAGAAAGGTGCATTCATAAACAAACAATATGAATTATTAAAAATAAACAATACAGAAGAACAAATATATATACAAAGTAATTGTTGCATAATAAAAAAGGCTGAATCGGTTGAGTGCAAACATTTTTCAAAGAACATATCTATATGCAATGGGCAGATGTAAAGTCCATTATGAAGGTTAGTGTAAAGTGTAGTGGAGGAGCAGCTGAGGACGGACTTGGTGATGGCTGTGTAGACGTGCACCATCACTGTCTTTGGCAGGTTGGATTCTTCAGCTGCCGCAGGAAGTGCCTCCCCTGTTGTGCTTTTTGGGACTCCTGGGAGATGATGGAGCCCAGGTAGCGGAAGGACTCCACAATGTTGACTGTGGAGTCACCCAGGCTGATTGGGGTGGGGGGGGCTGCGTGCTTCCTAAAGTCCACAGCAATCTCCGCTGTCTTCAGAGCGTCCAGCTCCAAGTTGTTCAATCAATCTCCCACCTGTAGGCGGACATACTAGTATAGTATGTTGAAAAAGTCATGAAAAGGACATAATATATTATGTCAAAAGGTACTAACATATGTTGAAAAGAAGGTAAAGAAAAAAAAATGTCATTATAGTATGTCTAAAAAGTCATACTGTATGTCGAAGAAAGTCAGAGTATAGCATGTCGAAAAAAAGTAGTATAGTAAGATGGAAAAAAAAACAAAAAAATCATAAAAAAGTCATAGTATTGTATGTCGAAAAAAGTCATGTACAGTATGTTGAAAGTCATAGTATAGCATTTCGAAAAGTAGTAAAAAAAAAAAATGTCAGTAGGGCGCCTGGGTAGCTCACCTGGCGGGGCATGCGCCCACTCACAGAAGCTCAGTCCTCGCCACAGCGGCCACGGGTTCAGTTTCAACATGCAGTCCTTTGCTGCATGTCATTCCCCCCCTTTCATGTCTAAACTGTCCTATCAAAAAAATGCCTAAAAAGTCATAGTATAGTATTTCGAAAGAAAATAAAAAAAAGTGATACTATGTTATGTATAGTATGACTTTGTGCCCTAAAAATGTCATTAAAAAGTAACAGCATAGTATCCCAATAAAAGCCATAAAATGTCTTAGAATAGTATGACCACTTTGCCCGGTCGGTAATCTGCATTCCCAAGTCTTTAATACAGCTTTTAGCTGGAGAAACAAAAAATTAATCACTTCACATTTGCAATAAAATAACAGAACAGTATAAAACCTTTTTTTTATTATTATTATATTTATTGATGTAGTAACATCGGATACATGAAGTGAAATTCTTCCCACAACTAGCAATATGTTACAGTAAAGAAAATAAAGCAGCATTTTTATATTTACATAAACGTGGAAATCCCTGTCAAGTTAATTCTATTCAAGTAAATAAGGGACTGAACATGAACATGACGAGGTGAGTGAGGTTGAGTGTGCATCCGTCTTTAAGACGGAAAATAACTGAATGGGTGAACTCGTGTTCACCGGTGACTGGGTGCGTCTAGGACAGTGCTCCTTGAGTACAGTACAGCTGATAAACTGTTCTGCTCAGAGCTGGACCCAGGTTTCTGAAAAACAAGGAAAGAAAATTAAAGCATTCATAAAATCGCAATTTCTCCTGGTACAGGTGCATGTCACTATAACTCAAGTTAACACGACCCGCTAACATTTGTGTGTCTTTTTCGACAGTCCCTTAACTTCTAGTTGAGTATATTCACAGTAGTTGGACTCAATTATGATTTTGTCTTTTTTTTTTGGACAACATGAATCATTGGAACATGCTAGGAAAAAATATGAATCAAGTTTACACTACAAACCTTTTCAGCTTCCCGTATCGGATGGAAGAGAGGAGTTTCTCCTTCTCTGCTTCACTTGCACACTTTTTATAGGCTGTCAGAAGACTGAGAGAGAGAGAGAGAGAGAGAGAGAGAGAGAGAGAGAGAGAGAGAGAGAGAGAGAGAGAGAGAGAGAGAGAGAGAGAGAGATTTAAAAAATTAAATCTCTTACAGTAGCTTGGGCCCATAGTCCTCTGTAAAGATATCCGTCTCTGCCTACCACCCAGTTCTGTTGATCTGAATAGACCTTTTTTGGGTTACACTTTACTTGAAGGTATCTACATGAGAGTGACGTGACACAGTCATGAACGCGTCATAAACATTACAAACAAGTCATAAACGTTCATGACATAACGCTTCTTTTAGTAAGTGTCATTCGGTTTTTGTCATGACAAGTTAGGGTTAGGGTTCACGTGTCATGACGGTGTCATGTCGCTCTTATGTAGCTACCTTCAAGTAAACTGTTTACATTACCAGGAGAGGAACAAAAAAAAGGAGATGATGGGTAAGAAGTGAGATGTTCTAGTATGTACAGACGGACATGTCTGTTAGGGATGCACCGAAATGAAAATTCTCGGCCGGAACCGAAAACAGACAAAGAGGAAACCAATACCGAAAACCCGAAAGAAATGTTGCCAATTATTAGTACCATTGCATTTATGGCTACGACTGTGAACTAACTTTACTAAAATCAAGGCATTGCAATTGTATAAATTAATATTAAAGTTTAATTAAAAAAATATCTAGCAGAAATATGGCTACAATCTGATAGTCACATACAGTATACAGAATAGAATAGCTTACCTATTGTTATTATTATTTTATTATTTGAGGCACTTTCTTGCAGGATTTCACTGAACATATCAGACAACGAGGGTGCATGCCCCTCATCTGGTGCAGAGAGACGAGTCTTTTTTTCTGCGCTCTGATCTCCTTCGCTGGGCGTCTCCACGCGGGTTCTCCGCATCCATCATTTCTGGATCATTTCTCGTGCGCCCTGCTTTATTTCCGCATCCAAGTAATGGTCTTTATAACGCGGATCAAGTACAGTCGCGATGAAGTGCAGAGGATCCGAATAGATCTCACTGAAACGTGTGCTGACAGACTCTAAGAGCGTACTTTTCACTCCGTGGTCCGTCTCAACCTCCGTTGCTTAGGAGACGTTTGCAGGTGGAACGGATCGGGTGCTGACACGTGCAGGTCGCGGTTTCCGTTTGCGTCATCACAACATTTCGGCCGTATTGTTTCGGTGATAAAAGTATTTCGGCACGAAAACCGAAAATGCCCTTTTGGGCCATTTTCGGTGGCCGAATATTCGGTGCATCCCTAATGTCTGTCCATACTATAAGATGTGAGCTACCTGTGCGGAGTGCTGTAGTGCTCCAGGATAGCAGCGGCCTTGTCTCCAGACAAACCGCTAAACTGCATCAACTGTCTGGC